>NW_020672437.1:0-4864 GCF_002925995.2 Terrapene triunguis | reverse complement strand
GTCAGATCCATGAGCAGGAGGAAGGAGGTCCCCTCTCCTCATTATGGCTTACAGAGAGCCTGTAGTCAGTGAAAAGGCTCCTATTATAAGCATGTCATTGGAGCAGAGATAAGATGTACCGTTGATTGCTTGTACTGTTGATTGCTTGTATGACTAAAATGACTAAAAGATCTGGTTTGTTCCTCAATAAAGCTTTACTATTAAAGAAACAAAAAAAGCCATCTGATTATAATGAGATTGGGCACTATTATCCTGAATCACATTTGAACAACTGACCTAAAAGTGAATAGTAAGAGGATGCTGAGCATATCTGCAGAGCCATCCATTAACCTTTATTTCTATGTATTTCTTGTCTTCACGTCGTGACTTCTATCCTTGACACAATTATTAGGAATATTGGTACTCAACTGGGTGACCCACTCAAGTCAATTTCTGTTTATTTTTTATTCTCTAAATGTAAGATCTTGTGGGGCTTATTTTTTTTTCTTTCAAAGTACCAAGGATATGTCATTAACATTTTCCCACTCATCATCTAAAACAAGTTGACAATTTCAGTATTCCCCTATACACACTCAGAAATAGTTCTTGAATCATTCATCTAACAACCTTTTAAAATAGTATCTTATTATCCAGTCTTTGGGGGGGGGGAGAGGAAGTCACTGAAACACAGCCTCTCTTTACATCAAAATAACATTTATTTGCCTTTCTCTAGTCATTGCAATGACCACCTCATATTAATTTATTTCTAGTTTTGGATATTTTAAGCCACATAGTGCCAAAAAGCTTCTTTTTTTTATAATTTAGCCCCTACCCACCCTCCACCACACACAGAGTGTTATTCAGTCCTCTGGCAATACTGAGTTAAATGCAGAAGCAATGTAATGTTTGACAAGGTAGACCGTATAAAGTGCTTAACCTTGCACAATCTATATGATGCATACTTGAAAAAGAGGTGTGGAAGCCATAACGGTACTTCCATCAGAGCTAAGCACTGAGCACTGGGAAGTTTTCTGTAGGTAAACACAAAGACATAATCCTAGTTTTGTTCTTGCTTCCCCTTTATGCTCAGCATTTCATCAGTATACATTTAGCTCAACATTGGCCTCTGAGGTTGGGTGTCTCAAGTTGGGCAGCCCAAAATTGTGGCACCCAAAATCAGAGGCTGATTTTGAAAATTTTGGGTGTGTTATTTATTTAACCAAAAAGTTAAAAGACTAAATGGATGGAAAGTCAGTCCTGGAAATCAGTGAACTCGGTGGACAGGGAATGTTCCTCAAGAACTCCTGCTTGTGTAATCTACATGCTTTTATAGTACAGCATTTTATTTTTCTTAAAGTACAAAGAAAGGGAGAGCACCAGTGGAGTGGAGATAGAGGGGCATTATTAGAATCATCTGTGTTTATGCACATGCATAGGAAGCACAACTACAAGTGGCTAAAAAACAAGCATACAAAACAACCCAAGAAAGGGGGAGGTGTGATGAAAGTTACTGACAGGCTCAATAATTGTTTAAACCCATGTGAACATCACCAAGGACAGTTTTATGTCTCAACATGTTTCAACCCCACCAGTTGAGCCAGTCAGAGGGATTAGGGGGAGAAGGCTTTACCTACAGAGGAGATGATGGGAGAACGAATTAACTGAACAACAGAAGATAAAATGCCAGAGATACATTGGGGTTGTCAGGACTGGGCCTCAAAACCAGTAACATTTTTGCTACAGATAGGGGTGTGCACAAAGGGGAGCAAGCAGGGGCACCCCAAAAAAGTGTCTGTGTGTCCCTGCAGATGGGGGAGGGAAGAAGCAGCAAGGCTGCTGGCGGAGCTCCTCCTCCCCTCCTCACCATCAGTAGCTTCTGTACTCTTGTTATGCTCTGTATGTGTATTTGTAAATATTTTATATACTATGGGCCAAATTCTCAACTAGTGTAAGTTGTAACTACTGACATCAGTTTATACCATCTGATGCTATATATACTTATATGCATAGTGCTTTCAAAGTAAAGGCTACATTTCTTACAGAGTTTAGTTTGTGACAGCCACTGTTTGGATAGGACATCACTTCCTTCTGCTACTCAATGCACTAAAATACTGATGGGAAGAATACCTCAAGGGAAAAGTACTATAGGAATTGAAATTGTACAGTATATTGTCTCACTTCAGCTCCAGTCTTCCTTTCTTAACATTTTTGAGATATACAATGTTAAATTCTAATCCCTGAGGCAAATAATGTTGCACTAGCAAGAAAAATAAATAAAAATACTAATTTAAAGGAAAGGAAATGGTGAGTACTTCTTTGAGCCCTATGACCACTCAGTATGGAACTGACCCAAAACCTTATCACATCAATGGGACTCTTTCCACTGACATTAATGCAGGGATGCCGGAACAATTTTTATAGTGGTGGTGCTGAGAGCCACTCAATCAAGCTGTAAATCCTGTATATGATGGAAACCATGTCAAGCCAGGGGGTGCAGCAGCTCCCCCAGAACCCCTGCTTCCAGCACCTATGCATTAATGGGCTTTGGATCAGGCCTATTGTACCTTAATAGTGCACTCTGAAAGCAGGTGGGAGCTGGCCAGTTTTACAATAACCTTTCATATCAGTGTTCAGCACACCACTGTTGGAAACAATTCTTAAATACTGTGCTCCCATGAAGATCTCACTACACTTGCAAAAATAGCATATGTTGGGATCTTATAAAGATTATTATGGAAAAACTGATCAGAAATTATTATGCTATTATTTATCAAACTTCCAAAACATGGGAGGGAGATGAGAGGAAATAGCTCTGTAGAATTGTATTTTCCAGCACCACAAATTATTGCTCTATTGCATCAGATAGTAAGTAGGTAACCAAAACTGAGTGAGTAATATCATGAATGTGGCAACATTCCTAGCAGTCTTAAATTAATTACCTAGTTAACTATTGCAAAGGATTTTTTTTTTTAACTGAGAAGCTCGGACTCTGAAAAAGAAGTGTAACGAATTAAAAATGACCCCAGAGGGTAACCCAGAATAATGTTTTAAGAACAGTTGCAAATTAGTATCCACCTGGACTAAGCAGCAGTCCTTGTAAGTTAGGTTACATGTCAATATGAATTAGGAAAAAGTATAAATGTCATCTTTATTTCTGTGCTTAATGTACAACTGCAATTCGTCTGAAGCTTAGTGACTATATATCAATGCATATTTAACCACGGAGTACAATATGTAACTTAGAACTTTCAAAATGTATAGCTCGTGACCACTGCTGATCCTTCCAATTTTAAACTGAAGTGGGCACCAAAGGTGGGGCTAGTACTGGGCATGTCCACAGCCACCATACACAGCACTAAAGTAATGGGAAGCTATATATATTTTGGAAAGCATTTCATTGTTGCATCTGGCTTCTCTTGCTATGACAAATCTTTGACAATTTACCACTGTAGCTTTATATACCATTCTAAAGTCATGACTCTGTCAATAACACAAATACCTCACATTAATCCACAGGATGCATTTGACGATTCAAAGCTAATACTAATCTCTCACAATTCACCAGAAGTTGTAACCACAGCAATCTTTTTCTCTCCCTTCTTTCCACTAAAGCAGCAAAGTGTGACATCACAGCAATTTTTTAAATGTTTCCCCTCGCATACATAGTGTCAGATAGAGCAGGGGTTCTCAACCTTTTTCTTTCTGAGGCCCATACAACAGGCTATAAAAATTCCACGGCCCATCTGTGCCACAAAAAACTGCTTTTTGCATATAAAAGCCAGAGCCAGTGTTAGGGGGTAGCAAGCAGGGTAATTGCCCAGGGCCCCACACCACATGGGGCCCTGTGAAGCTAAGTTGCTCAGGCTTCAGCTTCATCCCCAGGCAGTGGGGCTTCAGCTGTCTGCCCTGGGGCCCAGCAAGTCTAATGTTGGCCATGCTTGGTGGACTCCCTAAAACCTGCTCACAGCCCCTCAGTGTGCCCTGGACCCATGGTTGAGAACCACTGAGCTAGAGGAAAGCTGTATGTAAGTGTAACCACAGCATCATCCTTCTTGGGTAAGTGGCTGCAATTTCATACGCTGACAAATCTATTTCAAGAAAATAAATTCCAACCTTACTCCTCTCTAACACCCTCTTGCTCTTTCTTTCACTCATTCACTTCCCCTTCTCTCAATTCCACATTCATTTATTCCCATTTGCCTTTCCTCATATGGGTCCTGATTCAGAAAAGCATTTAATTTGCAGTGAAGCATTTAAAAAGTTCAAGTTTAACTTTGAAGGCTTTAGGACCTGAATCAGGGCCCCATTGTCACCAACCAGCCCTGGACAGTCAGACCTGGTGGTGGAAACAAGAGTTCAGCCTACCAGTTAGAGCTGGGTCCAGGTTGGGCAGAGTTCAGGAACAAGCCGAAGGTCAATGCCAAAGGGACAGAAGACAAATGCCAGAGCTGGAGGGTAAACCAGAGTCATAATACAGAGCCAGAGCCTGGGATCAGATGTATCAGATACATAGATGAACACTGTTTGTGGAGGAAGAGTCAACATGGCTTTTGTAAATCTATTACAATTCTCTGAGGGGTGGAAAAAAAATAATCCAGTGGATGATTCAGAAAGCCCTTGACAAGGTCCCACACCTAAGGATCTTAAACATAAGAACAACCATACTGGGTCAGACCAATGGTCCATCTAGCCCAGTATCCTGTCTTCCGACAGTGGCCAATGCCAAGTACCCCAGAGGGAATGAACAGAACAGATAACACTAGTCTGCAATTTTTGAGAAGTCGTCTGCTTCAGAGATAAAATGTGCTATTTATTATGTATTTTGATGTGCTGAATTCAAATATGACAATTAAAACAACTGATTGGCTACTGTTTCTAAGATATT
>NW_020672436.1:0-1527 GCF_002925995.2 Terrapene triunguis | reverse complement strand
CAGGGAGTTCTCCAGTCACTGGATGGCTGCTGGAAAGGCTCCATGTCCCACCCACACTAGTTTCACCTTGCTCACTGGGAATTTCACCATCCCTCAGGAAGTCGTGACTGTGGCGGGATGAGCAGTTTCTGAGATGGTGTTCCCTGCCCAGAGAGAGCTTTAAAGCTGAAGACCTGGATGTGGTAATCACCTGTCATTTGACAGGCAGCCAGTGCTGCTGTTGCAACTCTGATGCAGTGTGATCCTATCTGCTTGTGTAATCAGCAAGAGAATTGCTGCATTTGCACCAGCAGGCATTTTGGTAGACTCTGGGTATTGCAATAATTGCGCCTGAGCTCATGAGACAATGGATTGCTGTGGCTAAGTCGGTATGTGCAAGGATGCAATGTAGCCCGAGAGAACTCCCAATGACCACAGACTCCGATAAGGTACGAAGGCACCCGGCCAGGTTTATTGTCAAACGAAGCACAGTAATAGTTTCCAGCAGACTTTACAGGACATACTACGAATATGGACACAGCTCAGTCAGTGGCGGGACACTCCACTGCCCCCTGGGCCGGACAAAGACACTGCCCCAGGGATGTATTCTTATACACAGGTACAAACAAATTGCACATCACTCCTGACGTATTGAGGTGCGGTAGCAATGTACAACCTCTCTACGCAGTAAGGTACCACCTCTCACCTTATACATGTTGATTCGAACAAAACAACTCTATCCATCATATTACCCTTTTGCCCATCTTTAGGATGGGTCAGCCTGTTCCTTGTTATCTGTGTGGAGTATGAAAGTATCCATAGGGGACCGGCTCTGGTGCCCTCTGGAGTGGCGCGCACATGCCGCAGTATAAGG
This sequence comes from Terrapene triunguis, assembly GCF_002925995.2. Taxonomy (NCBI): domain Eukaryota; kingdom Metazoa; phylum Chordata; order Testudines; family Emydidae; genus Terrapene; species Terrapene triunguis. Next base: position 674 of record NW_020672436.1, on the reverse strand, counting down.
GGCGCCGCCAGCTCCCCCCACCCTCAGTTCCTCCTTGCTGCCAATGACAGTGCTGGAACGTCTGCTGCTTCTGCTAGCATTGTTTTGTTCTCCGTTCTTGCGAACTTTACAAAACCTGTAATATAGTTGTATGTAATCAAGGATAGAGTTCATCGGAGCGGTGCTCAACTCGAGCTGCGCCAGAGCGTTCCTGCCGCTAGAAAGATTCCCAACATTGGCGGACCTCATTGCGGAAGTCTCCACGTTCCACCTAACTATAGCCAGGGTTTTTCTGCATCTGCTGGGCCACATGGCAGTGTGCGCATATGTTGTCCGCCATGCCAGGCTCCGGATGCGGCCCCAGCAGCAATGGATGGCGACGGTCTATTCTCAATCCAAGGACCACCTGGAAAAGATTGTTACCATCCCCCTGATGATGCTTACTTCACTGCAATGGTGGACCGATTGCAGGACGGTCCTAGAGGGAGTTCCATTCGACACCCTCCCCTCACTCCATTGAGTTGGTATTGGACACCTCGGACATTGGCTGGGGTGCACACCTCGGCGATCTCCAGACTCAGGGTATGAGGTCCTCAGAGGAGATGACATTACACATAAACGTCAAAGAACTCAGAGCGGTCCGCCTGTCTTGTGGAGTCTTCCTACCTCACCTGTCGGGCAAGTTGGTGAGTGTC
>NW_020672435.1:0-5520 GCF_002925995.2 Terrapene triunguis | reverse complement strand
CCCAGCAGGATGAATTCTGTGATGTCCGTTCGATTGTCCTCTTCTGCTTTCTCTATCAGGTGCATCTAGGTACAAAGAGAAATACTAAAACTCACAGGTGGGACTTTCAAAAGGACAAATATCCCATCAACTTAAGCAAATGCAGAAGGACAGATATCCAGAGGCATTTAGGAACCCAAAGTTGCAGATAGGCACCTAGTGGGATTTTCAAAAGTACTTAGGCAACCTAGGTGCCTTAAGGTCAGATTTTTAAAGCTATTTAGGTTCTGCAGCATCCGAAGAAGTGGGTTGTAGCCCACGAAAGCTTATGCTCTAATAAATTTGTTAGTCTCTAAGGTGCCACAAGTACTCCTGTTATTTTTGCGGATACAGACTAACACGGCTGCTACTCTGAAACATGTACATCCTACATGCTATCTATTTTATTTTTAAATAACTGCCTTGCTGTACTGTATATATATATATATATATATATATTATTTTATTTTATTTTAATGGGAATTGGGGATCTACATTCATAAGTAGGATAGACAGAGGAGTAGGTGTGGTTGATCTACCTTGTAATCTCAAAGAACATTGCAAAGAGATGATGCAGTGCGCAATGCCTCCTGACAGCTGCTGAGAGCTCTCAGCTGACACTCCGGTCAGTGGAAGAAAGGCTCTGCTGGAGACAACCAGCAGCTACAGGGTCAGGAACATGCACAGATCTTCTGCTTTAGGGGAAAATCCAGAGGGACATTTTAGAAACAACTGAGGAAAGGAGTGAGAATCCATGTGAAAAAGGTGAGTTGTCAGGGAGATAGAAAGGCATGCAAGCCCTGTCTAAAGGGCTGGGGGATGGGAGATAAAGGCTACGGGAATCGCCCTGGGTACTGTTATGCTCACAGGATACAAACAGGGAAGTTAGATTAAAACATCAAATACTCTCTCTGGAAGGCTGCAATGTAACATGACTTTATTACATAAAATCCAAAACCCTAATGCACAAAACCCAAAACCAGAGAGAGAAAAGCAGGCTGCTCCCTAAGGCAGAGACACCAAGCTCATCCCACATTGCTCTAGGCTGGCTCTTTCCAGACTGACTGCTGAAAGACATTGATCTCATGCTGCCCTACAGAGCCCCCTGGTCTGCAAGCAGGACCAGGAGAACCCTTTAGAATTTAAAGTGATCGCGCATAATTTTAACAGTTTCAATATACCACAGATGCCTTAGAAAGAGAGGGAAAGATACAGGCGAACAGAGAAACAGAGAGACAGGCACAGAGAGACATATGCAGACAGAGAGACATTAGACAGATAGAGGGAGATGTGTGGAACAGATCTAACATTAGAGCTGACTGGAAATTTTTTCTTCACAGAAATTTTTGACTTTTTGTGAAAAAAATTGACAATCAAAATTTTGTGGCTGAAAACTGAAAATTTTCCACCAGAAACTGAAAGCTTTTTTGATTTTTGACCCAATATTTTTCAGTTTTTGGCCCAAAAGTTTTTTTTAATGAAAACATGCCATTTTCCAGGGAAAGCAGACACTTTTCATGAAAAAATTTCATTTAATTTGAAAACCCAATTTTCCATAAAAAACAAAAAAAACCTGTTTTGACAAGAAATGTCCCACAAGCTCTATTTATCAAAAGAAATGTAACACATCTGAAAAGGCAATATAAAAAAACCCTCTGTATTCCAGTGTTAGAGAAATAAAGAGACAAATTAGTAATACACTGGATCAGTAATATATCACTGTAACCAATTTCACTCAACGATCACTGAAACACCAAGTCAGCTGAAATGTGTCCAAGTAATCAGTTAACTTAGAGAAGGTGCATCAAGCCACAGCCTGGCCATGAGCCACCTGAGCACAAGAATTTGTTTTTTGTATGGAAGTACAAAACAGCTGATTTTGCTTGTTACATGGGAAACAATTCCCACCCAGTCCCTATATCTCATCCACAGCATAAAACGGAGCTTGGAAAACAACAGTGGGCAGAAAAGCAAGGGCAAAATTTCATAGAGAGGAATCAAACTCAGGCAATCAAAGAAACACCCTGTCTGGGACAGGACAGAATGGGAAATGCTCAGAAACCAAGAAAGAGAGAGAGACAGACAGACAGACCAACAGATAGAGCCTTTGTATTTCAATTGTTTTCCTAGTAGTACTCTGCATGGTCTACAGTCCTTAATCAGCCTTCACTCAGTGAAATTTCCCATATACCAAGAACAATGGAAGTGTGTTGGTTACAGACGGAGCAAAAAGTGAATAAAGGCCCCCAGGATTTCCCCCAATAATGATTACTAGATCTGGTTGGAAGTCCCCCATCCCCTTCATGCAAATTGTCAACTTTTCATCAAAAACCTTAAAACTGAAAAAAAATGTGCTTAAAGTTGCTGAAAACCAGAAGAATTCCATCAGAAACCAAAATATGTTAGGGTTTTCTGAAGAACACTTTTTTTAAAAATGGAGGAAAACAGACACTTTCCATGAAGAACTAAATTAAAAAAAAAAAAAGTTCAGGTGGAAAATTTCCACCCAGCCCTAACATTTACCTTTAGTTGTGAGTCTGAAGGAGTGATCAATGTACTGGTGTGCGAGGAGTGACCAGTGTACCAATGGTGGCTGGTTTGGGGAATCATGATGCAGTTTCCATCATCAGTCACTCTCCTCTCTTCATTTTCTTTATACACTTTCACTTTCTCTGTAAAGACCCGTCCATTTTCTTGATGGGTCCTGCGACCCTGCTTATTCCAGTATGCAAAAACTTCCTTACCCTTTCTCTGGTTATTGTGAGCTTTATAGAAGAAAGCAGCCTCTCCTGTGTGTTGCTGACAGAGGAATGACCCTGGAGACTGCTTGTGATGATCATATCTAAAGTAATGTGATGGGGGAATTGTTTATAATTTGTATTTCCAAACAGAGCACTTAACAAGACTAAAGAAAACAACATTCTAACACTACTGAGAATTGCACACAGTGATTATTGCATCAAGACCACATCTTCAGGCTGAACTAGCTTACTGGACTCACTCAACAATTTGAGATCTAGGCTGGGATTTTCAGTTCAGCCTAAGAGTATTAGGCACCCAAGTCCTACTGCATTTCATTGAAAGTCAGGTCTGGTCTACACTACAGATCTATATCAGTATAACTACGTCGCTCAGGGGTGTGAAAAATCCACATGCCTGAGCCACGTAGTTATACCAACCTAACCCTCCATGTAGACAGCGCTAGGTTGGCGGGAGAGCTTCTCCTGTTGACATAGCTATTGCCTCTTGGGGAGGTGGATTAACTACGCTGACGGGAGAGTTCTCTCCCATCGGCGTAGGAGCATCTTCACTTAAGCGCTACAGTGGCGCAGCTGAATCGGTGCAGCATTTTATCTGTAGACCTCCCCTCAGACAGCTAACTCCCACAGGCCTCTCTGACAATCCCAGCCTGTGTTGATAGTTTCAAGAAAAAGACAAAACTTAAACATTTTCTAGACTGTCAAGGCTCTTATGTTTTCAGGATTTTTGATGAAAGGACTCTGAGAATGCTCCATAGTTGCCTTGATAGTCAATGGCAGCCAAATATAATCACCAAAGCACTTTAAGGAGGATAGCCAGCTTTTTGTTGACTTCCTCATTTTTGTCCATCCCTTTTCATTTATTTTTTCTTATTTAGTGCTCTTTTAGGCCCCTTTGAAAGTCCCAGTTTACAAACCTATTTAGACTCCCGTAATTGAAAGTCTTGGCCACAGAATTACTTCCCTTAAAGAAATGTCTGTCTAACAATCCCTGATTGTGTTAATCCATCTCCGGATCTCTCTCTCTCTCTACACACCAGTACTCTCTCTCTCTTTCCCTCAAGGCAAGTGCATCAGAAAGAAAAAGAAAAGTTGTGAGCAGAAGGTGTGATTTTTCAGAGAGATAAATGATTAATAGATTCCAAGGCCAGAAGGGACCATTGTGGTCTTCCAGGTAGAAATTTTTGACAGGGAGGGTAAGAAACCATTGGAACAACTTGCCAAGGGTTGTGGTGGAGTCTCCATCACTGGAAATGTTTAAATCAAATATTTCTACAAGATCTGCTCCAGTTCAATCACAGCTATTGTATCTGAAGTAGTAATTAATTCACGGAAGTCCTGTGGCCTGCACAATGCAGGAAGTCAGACTAGATCCCAATGGTCCCTTCTGGCCTTTAAATCTATAAATCATCGAATTTGATCCTATCTAGAGCGTACCTGCTAATCAGAGACTCCAATATTGTTATAAAGACTCAAAGAGATAAAGAATGCACCACATTCCATGGTACATTGTTCAGAGCAGCTACAAGAATGATTTGTGAGATGGAAAAGTTACCTTGAGTTAAGAGAGTTAAGAACCACAAACTATTTAACTTAACACAGAGGAGGTTACAAAACTTAACAAAGAGTTGATTTGGTGACAGTCTAGCTGTACCTATCTGGGGAGGACATGTCTGATAGCAGAGGGCTCTTTAATCTCATAGATAAAGGCATAACAAGAGCCAGTGGCTGGAAGCTGAAGCAAGATAAATACAGACTAGAAAGAAGGCGCACATTTTTAACAGTGAAGGCAACTATCCCCTGGAACAATTTATGTAGGGCTGTGGTGGATTCTCCATCACTGGAGTCTTTAAATCAAGACCGGAGGTCTCTTTCTAAAAGAGTCACTCTAGTTCAATGAAAAGCAATGGGTCTGGTGACGGAATCATTGGGTAAAATTTCTTTGGCCTGTGCAATGCAGGAGGTCAGACTAGATGATCACAATGGGCTTTAGGGATGACTAACAAGAATTTTAGTTATAAGCTGGGGACGCATCGGTTGGAAGTGACGGAGGAGGAGAAGGACCTCGGAGTCCTGGTTGATCGCAGGATGACTATGAGTCGGCAATGTGACGTGGCTGTGAAAAAAGCTAATGCGATCTTGGGATGCATTAGGCGAGGTATTTCTAGTAGGGACAAGGAGGTGCTGCTTCCGTTATACAAGGCGCTGGTGAGACCTCATTTGGAGTACTGTGTGCAGTTCTGGTCTCCTATGTTTAAAAAGGATGAACTCAAACTGGAACGGGTACAGAGAAGGGCCACTAGGATGATCCGAGGAATGGAAAACCTTTCCTATGAAAGGAGACTCGAGGAGCTCGGTTTGTTTAGCCTAACCAAAAGAAGGCTGAGGGGGGATATGATTGCTCTCTTTAAATATATCAAAGGGATAAATACCAGGGAGGGAGAGGAATTATTTCAGCTCAGTACTAATGTGGACACGAGAACAAATGGATATAAACTGGCCGTGGGGAAGTTTAGGCTTGAAATTAGACGAAGGTTTCTAACCGTCAGAGGGGTGAAATTTTGGAACAGCCTTCCGAGGGAAACGGTGGGGGCAAAAGACCTCTCTGGCTTCAAGATTAGGCTAGATAAGTTTATGGAGGGAATGGTTTGATGGGATAACGTGATTTTAGTCAATTAGGCAATAACGTGCCATCACTGGTAAAATGAGGGTCCGGCTGGAGAATCTTGCCTGTATGCTCGGG
>NW_020672434.1:0-1071 GCF_002925995.2 Terrapene triunguis | reverse complement strand
TTTCCGCTCCCCGCAGACACTGTCCAAGTTACAACCCCGGTCTGTGCTGGGCAACACTGGTTTCAGGAAGGGGCGGCTTTCCCTGTCCAACCCCATGGAGGTCCTGAGCCCTGGAGCTGGTTTGGGTTGGGCGAGGAGGTCCCTATGTAACAGGCTCTCTCTCTCTCCCCTCACCCCACTCCTAGCTGGTGGAGGACATGGCCAATCAGCTCCGCTTCCTCCACGCTGTGCCGAGTCTGTGTTTCTTGGCACAGCGGCAGGGGCGGGACACCCTGGAGCCCCACGTTTCCAAAGCGGCCCTTGTGGAGCGCATTGCAGTGAGTGGGACCCCGTGCCCAGCCCCTGGGGCGAGGGAGCCAGACATGGGAGGAAGCGTTAGTGGGGCCGGAGGGGGAAGCAGAGGACAGGGGTTCCTGGGGCTGAGGGCTGGGGAGCAGGGAAGGGGATAATTGTGACACTGATCAGGAGCTGGCAGTGGGGAATTGTAAGCCCGGAGGGGAAGGGAGGGGAGGGGAGGGAGGAATTGGGTGGGAGAGAGGGAAGGAAGTTTGATGGATGGGAGGAATGGGGGGGGCCCAGCTGTTGGGGGTGGGGGTGACACTGGCTGTTTCTGCAGAGCACTTTGGGCTCCTCCCTGGGAAGCGCCTGTGGGTCTGCGGGGCCAGAGTCTCACACGCGGTTTTGTTTCGTTGGGGTCTCCCAGGAGCTGATTGAAAATCTCCCTGAGGTGTCAGAGCTGAGCTCCATCATTTCCAGCTCCATGGCTGCGGTTTACAATCTCAGGTACCAGGACCCTCCCGTCCAGCCGCCCTAACCCTGGTGCTGATCGGGCCCAGAGCCGGGAGTCACAGATCCTCCTCCGGCTAGGTTACCCCCAGCTGTGGCTGTTCCCATCCCCCAGCAGAGGAGGCGGGAACGTCCCCTCTTTCCTGGCTGGGGGGTTGATTTCACTCCAGGAACGTTACAGTGGCCCTAGGGAGGGGATCACTGCGGGGGAGGGGGTCATGTCCATGGCAGTTCCAATGCCACGCTGGTGCTGCAAAGTGTATGACAGGTTCCTCTCTCCTGCCA
>NW_020672433.1:0-1785 GCF_002925995.2 Terrapene triunguis | reverse complement strand
TGATTTTTAACTTGTTCTTTTTTTATTTTATCTGCTAAACCTACCCCCTTCCCATTAGCATTCACTAGGTTAGGCATTCCTTCAGACTTCTCGGAGAAGACCGAAACAAAGAAGTCATTAAGCATCTCTGCCATTTCCAAGTTTCCTGTTACTGTTTCTCCCTCTTCACTAAGCAGTGGGCCTACCCTGTCTTTGGTCTTCCTCTTGCTTACTTCAGGGCAAGCAGTCTGGGGGAAATTTGGGACTGGAAGTGGGCTGGTGCCATCTTGCCAGGTGTAACCAAAGCTGGTGGAGAGCAGGGTGGGGCTGTTGTGTGGAAGGCAGGCGAGCTCGGAAGCACTGATCCTAGGCTGTGCAGCTCCCAGACACTCAGGATGCGACGTGCTTGTCTGCTGGTGTCTGGGCGTGAGCCACGCAGCAAAGCATTTAAGGCCCACAGGGCAGGCAGCGTCACAAGCCCTTGCAGGTCTGGGTTGCACCCCAGAACGTGACAGGCAGGGCAGCACCTGGGAAGCTATAAAAGGGCAGTCAGGAGGCAGTCAGGAAGAGAGCTGCTAGAGGCAGAAGGTGGTTCCTAGGAGAAGGTTGAAGGCAGGAGAGCAGCAAGAGGGGTTTCATTGCTGGCATCCCTGAGCCATGGCTAGAGAGGGCTAAAGGCAGGGGAACAGCGAGGCCAGCGTTTACCCTCTGATCTTTCCAGCTGAACCTAGAGGAACAGTGAGAGGGCCAGAGGGAGTGAGAGATGCTCCAAGCAGAGAGGCTGGGGCTGCACTCCAGAAGGAAGGGTAGGGGTGGATGTCCTGGCAGAGGGATGGAGGTGTGGCAGAAGACACTGGAGGATGGGGAGAAGGAAGCCAGGTTGAAGGACTACCTGTATGGGGGTGGTCTGGATTATGGCTTGAGAGACTTGGTTATGGACCGGCTGCGCTATGCTTTGTTAATAAACTATGTTGCTGGGCTAGAGGACAAACTGGCATAGATTTACTGGAGACCACAGAGGGAAACTGAGGCAAAGGGCCATTTGCAGACCTGCTCCGAGGGGGCTCCTGGGAAGACGCCACTGGTTTACATCACAGTGAACAGAGAGTCCCTGCCCAAGGATCTTGCAGTCTCAATAGGAAGGACAGACAAGGGTTGGAGGGGAAACAGCCAGGCTGTCCTCTGTGAAGGGCCACCATTCCAGCGGGATGCTGCCACGGCAAAGAATGCCAAGGCCACGCAGGCACAGCCGGTGGTGCTATCACAGCCCTGCCGGGAACCTCCTTAAAACGCACGCAGCACCTAACCAGGCCACAACAGTGTGGGCTGGCGTGGATGGACCCGACCAGCTGGGGTGATCATCACACTGAAGGACCCATTCTGAGCAGTGCTGAGAGGGGAAGGATGGCCTGATGGGTATGGCACAGGCCTGGGACCTAGGAGATTTGGCTCTGCCACTGACTCCATGAGCATCCTCAGGCAAATCACTTAACCTCTACTTCCCTACCTGTAAACGGGGATAGTAATTCTCCCTTCCTCCCACCCTGTGCCTATCTTGTCTATTTAGACTGCACGCTCTCTGGGGCAGGGACCGTCTCTGACGAGGTGTCCAGGCAGTGCCCAGCACAATGGGGCCCTGATCTCATCTGGGCCTCTGGGTCTTACTGCCACCTAAAGCACGTACACCTCCTCCCCCAACGCCTGCTCGAGCGCCTGTGAACGTTCCTCTCTTGGCAGAGCCCTGATTCTGCAGAAAGTGCAGGGCCATCCTGTCAGACATTGCAATGCAAGGCAGCATTTGCTGGG
>NW_020672432.1:0-3667 GCF_002925995.2 Terrapene triunguis | reverse complement strand
TGTGCTCCAGCCCCCTAATCATTTTTGTTGCCCTCCGCTGGACTCTCTCCAATTTTTCCACATCCTTCTTGGAGTGTGGGGCCTAAAACTGGACACAGTACTCCAGATGAGGACTCACCAATGTCAAATAGAGCAGAATGATCATGTCCCTCGATCTACTGGCAATGCCCCTACTTATACAGCCCAAAATGCCATTAGCCTTCTTGGAAACAAGGGCACACTGTTGACTCATATCCAGCTTCTAGTCCACTGTAACCCCTAGGTCCTTTTCTGTATTGGTATTTGTTTTCATAACCATTCATCCCCATAAGGAGTGGTGCTGGTGGTGATACAAGGGAACTGGGGTATCTGAGGGAATTGCTTGTATGACTTCTGGTTAGCCAGTGGGGTAAAACCAAAGTCCTTTCTGTTTGGCTGGTTTGGCGTGCCTTAATAGTAAAGGACACCCAGCGTTGGGCTGTGACTGCCCTGCTCCAAGCAATTTATCCTGAATTGATACTCTCAGTAGTGTCCCACCAGAGGCCGCATCGTTACAGGGGTTGTCCAGGATTTCAACTGGGAAGTCTCTGAAGCTCAGGACGCGCTTCCTCAGCTAGGGGAAGTATGTAACCCACACACCTTCTGGGTGTGGTGATGTGTCCCATCTAGTGGCACCGAGACCACTTAGAGAGAAAGATAAAATGAGTCTGCTCTACAGTCTTAGCTAACAGCCAATTGGCTTTTAGCTCATGCTGTAGAGGTTCATGCACTAAGCTCCAGAGGTCCCAACAACCAGGGTCTGTCAGCATTACAGAGGCAGCTGCCACCACAAGAGGGAGAGAGCTGCCATGCCACGCCCAGCTGTGAAGAGGTACCAAGCAGTGAGCTGACACCCTTCAGAGCCTCCTGTGATAATCTGTGAACTTTGGACAATAACTGGCTGGTAGGAAGTGTCACACCCTTGTATTGCCCTCAGAGTGGCCTGGGTGAGACCCTGTGGGAGGCCCTGGGCTACCCCACCACCTGCCGCGCCATTCCCCTCCGCATGTCGAAGGGCCGAAACCCTGACCACTAGGCAACATCCCCATGAGCGAAGGCCATCACAAGGCATCCGTCTTTGAAAGTTTGCAGAGGATGCAGGGGCAGAAAGGGGAGAGAGGATGAGGGTGACTGTTGGGGGGTGCGGGGGAGAGAGACAGAGAGAGAGAGAGAGAGAGAGAGAGAGGGTGGGAGCCATATGGGAATCTCTTGTTTACCGCCATCAACCCAATGATCAGACCATTGATGCCTAAAATGTTCCCTGACATGTTGTAATTGATTGGATCTAGATTTAAAAACGGTTACCACATTTACAGACAGAGAAATGTCAGCGAGTTGAGTGGAAGGCCATTGCAAGCTCAGCTAATTATGTATTGGGGGTTATGCCCCATCTAACAAGCTCCTTAAACAATAGCTCCCAATTTTCATTCACATTGTTCTGTTTAATTCTTTTGCTTCAAAACACTTTCACTAATCATTTTGGTCAGCTTTGGAAAGTTAACCCTTTCAGTGCACCAAATATAAATATTGCTGGTTGGGACTGCCCTCTGTTGGTCATAAGAACAGCCATATTGGATCAGACAAATGGTCCATCCAGCCCAGAATCCTATCCTCCCACAGTGGCCAATGCCAGGTGCCCCAGAGGGAATCGACAGAACAGGTAATCATCAAGCGATCCATCCCCTGTCGCCCATTCCCAGCTTCTGGCAAACAGAGGCTAGGGACACTTCAAGAGCATGGTTTTGTATCCCTGCCCATCCTGGCTAATAGCCAATGATGGACCTATCCTCCATGAACTTATTTAGTTCTTTGTTGAACTCTGTTATAGTCTTGGCCTTCACAACATCCTCTGGCAAAGAGTTTCCCCAGGTTGACTGTGTGTTCTGTGATGAAATACTCCCTTTTTTTGTTTTAAACCTGCTGCCTATTCATTTCATTTAGTGACCCCTAGTTCTTGTGTTACGAGAAGGAGTAAATAACACTTCCTTATTTACTTTCTCCATACCAGTCATCATTTTATAGACCTCTATCATATCCCCCCTTAGTCACCTCTTTTCCAAGCTGAAAACTCCACCCAGTCTTATTAATTTCATCTCATACGGAAGCTGTTCCATATCCCTAATAATTTTGCTTGCCCTTTTCTGTACCTTTTCCAATTCCAGGATATCTTTTTCAGACCAGCTCCAGTATTCAAGATACCATGGATTTATTGAGAGGCACTATTACATTTCTGTCTTCGTACCTATCCTGTAAGGTGATTTTGGTACATGGTCATATTCTGTTAGGAATGTTGCTGCAATTCAAAATGGAGTTTAGAAATTCAAGATGGCACATATGATAGGAAGGGTTTGAACGCCATTATGGTACCCTTTCTTCATGGCATTTTCCCGCCAAAACTCTGTTTTCCTCACGGAACCTGAGGGACAGAGAACTGGCGGGAACTGGTTGGGAGCGGTGCCTGTCAGAGTGTGCCTCAGGAATGCGCGCCTCAGACAGCGTATAAGGGACTGTTAGTGGTGATGCAGGTGCTGTCCACCATCGAGGCAGCCATGTCCAGGTTCTTTGTGTGGCATTAGATCAAGACTTCGCTTACTAACATCTGTCAAGGACTCTGATACTTACCTGACTCCTGTAATCCACCAAAGGATCCAGTGAAGGCTGTGCTGTCCGCTCAGATCTGATGATCTCCGGCTTGGGCAGTAGAGAGCCAGATCCTCCGATGTTCCAGAGATCCTGAGACAGACCATCCGTTGCCGGTGTCCTCCACCTGCAGCTAGAAGAGAGACAGTAATTATTTTTCGGACATTTATTAGTTTAGCCAAGGGACAGTTTAAGGGCCTGGGCTTTATGCCCCCTTGCTGGAATCTATTCATGGGTATTTGTAGTGTTCCCCACAGTGAATCTTCCCCCAGTTGTATCTATCCCTTAATAAATCAGCTTTCTGTTTAAGGTTATATTCTTTCTATCCTTTATTTCAATGCAACATGGGCGGGAGGCACACAGATTTCTAATTCTCCCAGCTGATAGATGCTGGTAGGAGTCGAACCTGTTGTATATGTCACCTCCTTATTATCCCACACAGAGATTTTGGGGTAACAATCCCTTTCCCTTGCTTAATGATTTCCCAACATTTTGCTCGCTTTTTTGACTGCCGATGCACATTGAGTGGATGTTTTCAGAGAACTAGCCACAATGACTCCAAGGTCTCTTTCTTAAGTTGTAAGAGCTAATTTAGACCCCCATCATTTTAGATGTAGAGGTGGGATCATGTTTCTCAGTGTGCATTACTTTGCATTTATCAACATTGAATTTCATCTGCCATTTTGTTGCCCCGTCACCTAGTTTGGTGAGATCCCTTTGCCACACTTTGCAGTCTCTTTTGGCATTAACTAACTTGAGTCGGTTTACTTGTGGCACCTTAGAGATTAACACATTTATTTGGGCATAACTTCATCGGATGTGGGTTTTAGCCCATGAAAGCTTATGCCCAAATAAATTCGTTAGTCTCTAAGGTGCCACAAGGACTCCACATTTTTTTTGCTGATACCACTCTGTAACTTGAGTTGGTTTGTATCATCTGCAAATGTTGCCACCTCACTGTCGCCACATGCGAACTCATTCGAAGCCTCAATGCATACACTAGACGTAC
>NW_020672431.1:0-4578 GCF_002925995.2 Terrapene triunguis | reverse complement strand
TAAAGATATAGTCACTAATTTGGAATCCAGAGGGGTGATTAAAAAAAACCACCTCCACAACTAATTCCCTAATTTGGCCCGTCAGGAAGCCAGACGGGACCTGAAGGTTAACCGGGTGACTCCAAAGGCACATCCTATTGTGGCAAGCCCTGCCACTATTCTTAATTTGCTAACATCAGGACATTTAATATTCTCAGTCCTGGACGTAGCTAATGGATTTTGGAGTATTCCCCTTGCAAAGAAAAGTCAGGAGAAATTTGCATTTACATTAGGAGACCAGCAGTACACTTGGACCCGAGTACCTCAGGGGTTCCATAATTCTCCCTCCATATTCCACAGGACAATGGCAGAAGTAATAGCACAAGTGCCTTTGGAAGGGGATACTGTGATACTGCAGTATGTAGATGATTTGCTAATTGCCAGTTCAAATAAAAAGGACCATTTAAAAACCCTAAACAGACTGTTCATGTATCTTCGCGAGGCAGGATTTAAATTAAGCCCCAAAAAAAGCCCAATTGCAACAGCAGCAAGTTTTATACCTAGGGCATAACATATCACAGGGAGAAAAGGCACTCACAATAGACAGAAAGCAAGCAATTTGAGAATTAAAGAAACCACGGACAGTTAAGGAAGTCCGAAAGGTCCTGGGACTACTTAATTTCTGTAGAACCTATATACCGGAGTACTCAGAGATGGTGGAACCAATTCAAAACCTCACTGGGGGGGAAAGCCTGCAAATGAGTTAGTAATATGGGGCACAGAGCAAGAGGCGGCATTTATAAAAATAAAACAGGCTTTAGCCTCTGCCCCCAGCCTGGGCTTACCCGATATGGGAAAGCTGTTCCACCTTTACTGTAGCCATAGCGGGACCCAGTATTCTGCTGTACTAACTCAGCTTCAGGGAGACAGACAGCGTCCGGTAGCATACCTATCTACCATAAAACCCCCTGTATCCCAGGGATTACCGGAGTGCATAGCAGCTCTAGATTGTGCTACGTGGGCTGTGAAAGCTTGTGAATCATACACTCTTACGGGAAAATTAGTGCTTCATACACCCCATACACTTATTGATATCCTCAACACCAGGCGACTAAGATCTATAACAGATGCCCGCAGGAGTCAGTGGGAATCAACATTGTGCTTGCAAAACCCTAACTACTCCATGGTAAGAGACAAGGGAATAAATGTAGCCGAATGTCTGAACATAGAGGGAGAGGTACACGAATGTCTTATAGATGGAGAAGAGGAAATGTTGGGAAGAATTAAAGAAGAGCCATTACAGAATCCAGATATAGTTTTGTATGTAGAAGGATCAAGAAAGTATGAAAATGGAGTGCCACACACTGGATGGGCAGTGGTACTCAGTGATGGGACAGTGATAGCGTCAGGTCAGATGGAAGGATCAAAGTCAGCACAAGAAGCGGAGCTAACAGCCCTCACAGAAGCTTTGAGAGTGGGGGAAGGCAAGAAGCTCACTGTATACACAGACAGCAGATATGCATTTGGAGTAGTGCATGACTACATGGACGTGTGGTCACACAGAGGTTTTATAACAACAACTGGCAAGCCGATTAATAATATGGAAGCAGTTCAAAGACTAACAAAAGCTGCCAAACTACCATCAGAACTAGCAGTAGTAAAGATAAAAGCCCACAATAAGATCTCAAGTGAGGAACAAAATAGAAATTATTGGGCAGATAAACGTGCCAAAGAAATTGCACAAGCAAGTCCTATTAAGATTTGTGCAGCTAAAGTGCCAGAAGAGGAAGTGAATTTAAGAAAGCTATATGCAACCATAAGCCCAGAAGAAAAAAGTAAATTGGAAAAACAAGGCTGTGTATATAAAAATCACCTCTGGTATGGGCCAGGGGGGAAGGAGCTGGTAGCCCCAGAGTGCATACGGGCTCTACTGCTCCATGCCATCCACTCTCCAGCTCATCTGAGGAGAAGACAAATAAGGGCCGCCCTGGAATACTGGTGGTGGCCAGCCATGAAAAAAGATGCTTTACAATTTCTCAAAAGATGTGTGACATGTGCACAAGTGAATGTGGGAAGAAGGAAAAAGGTGCCTCTGAATCACCAAGCACAACCATGGCAAAATTTGCAAATTGATTTTACTGGACCCTTGCCACAAAGCAGAGGGTACACTTACATTTTGGTAATTATTGACACTTTTACCCGATGGGTAGACGCATTCCCAACCAAGAATTGTACTGCTACAACAGTAGCTCGAATCCTAGCAGAAGAAATAATACCCAGATGGGGTTTACCACTGTCAATAGACTCTGACCAAGGAACTCACTTTACAGGGCGAGTAATGAAGGAGGCATGCAAGGCACTAGAAATAAAGCAAAAATTCCATATACCATACCACCCTGAAAGCTCAGGAATGGTGGAAAGAATGAATAGAACAATGAAAACAGCCTTAACAAAAGCAGTACTGGATACAGGAGAAGGGTGGGCTTTGTATGCTTCCTGCTGTATTGTACCGAATTAGAGGCAGCCCAAATAGGCTGACTCAACTGACACCCTTTGAGCTAATGACAGGAAGAGCAATGAGAATGCCTAGCACTGTGATCCTCCCTGCAGGGGAGTCAGGGCTTTTTGCAGACAGGCTGCAAAACTATATCAAGGCATTGGACAGAGAGTTGAAGGACTTATACAACCAAGTGAAGGAAAATCAAACCCAGCTGGATGATAATAGCAGTCTGGACAAACCTGCATTTAAAGTTGGGGATTTGGTAATGTGTCGCATTTACCCAGAGTTTAAAGGAATTTTAAAGCCAAGATGGCAAGGCCCTATGAGGGTCCTTCTGACTACATGTGCAAAGATTGGGGGAAAATTGGGAACATTTTGGCGTCACCAAAATCAGTTAAAATTGTTTAAATCAGCATCTGTCAATACTAACAATATTTCCACAGATGTTTCCACAGGTGTCTCCACAGGTAAACAACAAAAGGTAAAGAAGGAAGAACTGAAGGGTGACCAGAACAACCAGAGCGACCATGGGGAGGCTTCTGCTGTGGCTCCTGCTGTCCCTGTGGTGCATGAGGAAGGACGCAAGTAGTGTGCCATGTGTGAAGGGGACTACAAAGTCTTGGGCTATCCCTCATTTGAACACAATTACATGGCATATTGCCACGATGGCTTGGGAGGAAACACACAGACCTCGATACTGGAATTTGTGTGGGATTTTGTGGGAAAGAAACCAAACACTCATGAAAGATTATGTGCCAATTATACTGACATGGTACCAGTGGAGGTTGGGCCTGCTGAATCAGGATGGGGCTTACCACTTAAAACACGGACGGAGGTAACCCCAAAGGCATGGCATACATTTGTTAAACGATGGCCCAAATTAGAATGTCCACGACTGGTAACAATTAACCGGGTTATCAGAGACAGAGTGGAACCACCCGATTGTGTGTCATGACCTGAACAAATCCCTGTTCCAAAACCAGAATTGATAATGATAGGACCAGCCCTACCGGTCCTCACCTCGGTGGTATTCCACACTTACAGGGTCGAGGTGCGTATTCCTTTAAAGGAAGTGAACAGACAATGTGCAAAGGACAGGCCTCAAATGAGTAAAAACATTACTAGCCTAACAAACCAAATTGGTAAGCGCTTAACTAGACAGAAGAGAGGATTACTAGATATCCTTGCAGGATGGTGACCTCCCTGCCAGTATGGAGAAGGGGTCATGTTATTAAATAAAAGGCGTTGCATACGCTAAGGTCGCTGGAAGAGCATTGTATCCTAGTGAAGGTTGCACCCACTCTGATAAGGAAATTCTGTGTACATGCCCATATAATGTTCTAACGAATCTGTCTAGGTTCGAAGTGGCTATTACTGAGAAACTGGCGCACACGGAGCTGGTCCAGATGAACGGTACCTACTGGTGTGTGACTGCCCAGAACCACTCCATCGAGCTAAATGGAAAGCCCTGCCCCTCGAGACATCCATCCATGTGCATGACGGTCCCCCGAAGGTCAACCCTGACTGTTGACGGGACGCGGCTCTACCGTACTCCGCCAATGATGGGTAACCTAACATGGGATCAGGAATGGCACTACGGCAGTAAGTATCTAGAGGAGGGTCTACTGGCCCTGCAGGCGAAGATCGAGGAGTTGGTGGCCGAAGCCCAAAGGCATATTTGAGAACGCCGTCTGAGGTACACTCAGATAGGGGAAACCGTGGACCAGGCCGATGTGAAGTACTCAAAGGCAAGGAACCAGGCAGTGGAGGTTAAAGCAATGATTATGGGCGATGCCATCTCAGGTGACAAGGTCCCCTGGGGATGGATCTGGGTGCTATTTTGTCAAGTTATGTGGGGATTGTCTATCCTAACATTCCTGATGGTACTGGTGCTTTATCGGCGACTCCGCAGTAGGCTGGGTACATTAAAATTGGTATATTTGACCTGACGGGTTAGGGAACCCTAGGGTCAAGAGGAGGGACTGAAGGGTTAAAATCCATGTGCATGTTATATAACAACCTGGTATATGGATTGTGCCAGCTCTTTTTCAGACCCAAAGTCCAGAGTTTGGTCTGGAGACCAGAGGCCTAGCTAATAG
>NW_020672430.1:0-1618 GCF_002925995.2 Terrapene triunguis | reverse complement strand
CATATAAAGCTGTCAAATCCCTCCAGTTTCTTTGTAGTTCTGCTCAACAGCACTCCTAGGATCTTCAGACATTTATCAACTTCTCAGCTCATCCAGAAGAAGAGCTCAGACCAGCAAGGTACTGAGCATGTTATCCCCAGTCCAAAGAAACATATAAGCACATGCTTACCTTTAAGCAACTTTAAGAATGTAAGAAGCCCCATTGAAATCAACATGCCTAAAATTCTGGGTTCTCCACTTCAGGAAAGATGGAGCTAGATTGGAGACATCCCAGAGGAGAGCAATACAAATGATGAAAGGTTTAGAAGCGCTGGGGAATGGACTAGATGACCTCTTCAGGTCCTACGTTTCTATGATTCTATGAAAAGCTATGCACCTGCTTAAATGTTCTGCTGGACTGAGGCAAGAATGCTCCAATCCATGCAGGATCAAGCCCTGAATGACCTATTGTTCTCTGCTTGGATGCATTTGATGAAAGAAATCAAGTCCTTCTTCCTTGCTACCTTCTGTAGAACTGCACATTAATCAAGCTGCCTTTGAAGTTGATTAATCATTTTATTTGTAATATTTTTCTGAATGCCGACTGACTGACATGCTAGTTGGCCAAAATCAAAGAATGGGTAAAGAAATAAATGATATCTGTGTATGTATGTCATGTGTATGAATATGTACACACACACACACACACACACACAAACACACACTTTTTCTTGATCTTTGACCACAAAAAACATACCACACATACATACCTGATGATCATACTAGACGTTCACTACGTTTTACCTTTTACATTGCCAGGGTGTTATGAATGAGAACCAAGCCATCCCCATAGTTTCACAAACTGGAATGTGCGACATGAGCTAAGTACAATTAACAATGATATGATTTGACAATCACTATTGTGATACGGGGTGAGGAAAGAGATTCATTGAGGATATTGACATACAATGACACTGGTTTACAGTTTCTTATCTCTATAAAGACAGGTTAAAAGATAAATCTATACATAGAATATTTTTCTTATCATTATAAATATATGTTTCTAAAAATATGTTCATTGTTGTTAATTGTCTCAGAAATATTCACCCCAGATACACGCTTTAACTCTGATCATTAGAGGTGTACGTGTGGTGATTTTTCAGCAGCCAAAGAACAAGAAGCTACTGGATTTAGTCTGCATGGCTGTAGTGTCCAGAAGGGATAGATTTGGAAGCTCCATTTTTGCAATATTTTCTCAATGAAAGTATGGCATAATGTGTACTGCCTGGTAGCCGATTATTTAAAAACATGGAGGAGTATTTCGGTGGGGGAAACTGTCAACCAATAACCAGAGAGTGTGATGCAAACTATGCGTTCCTCCTAATCATGTTATTGTTCCCAGGTATAATGGAGATCCACAGATTCTACTACTGTCTAAGGCAGCAGTCCCACAAAATTGCACATATTCCTTAATTTTATTCATGTGAGGCATTCCACTGAGTATGTGGGGCTACACTGATAAGTGAAATTAAAATATCAGCAGAATCAAGCTCCCTACAAAAAAAAGGGGGGGGGAATTCTGCATGGACTCCTCCTGAAGGTCGAAACAACAGACTGGACTTCTACATAGATGGCTTCC
>NW_020672429.1:0-1518 GCF_002925995.2 Terrapene triunguis | reverse complement strand
TGTCCTGTGCTCAGTGGCAAGGGAGAATAACTTTCCTCCATCTTTCTTAACGCAGCCTTTCAAATATCTGAAGATCGCTCCCATCTCCCCCTCAGTCTCCTCTTTTTCAAACAAAACACAAATGGTTGCTTCGGCCCTTGCTCGTATGGCTTTCCTTCTATCCCTTTGATCATCGTTGTTGCTTGCCTATGGATCCTTTCCAGTTTCTCTACATCCTTCCTATACATTGGTGACCCAAACTAGACACTATACTCCAGCTGAGGCCTAACCAGCACCAAGTAGATGAGAAGTATCACCAACCATGATTTGCATGTTATGCTTCCGTTATTACAACCTAACATTGCATTTGCCTTTTTTGAAAAAATCCACACCCCTGAGAGATGTAGCTATATCAACCTAGCCCTGGTGTGGACAGCATGAGGTTAACAGAAGAATTCTTTAATTGACCTAGGTACCTCCTCTTGGGGAGGGGGATTAACTGCACCGACAGGAGAACCCCTGCCGTCGGTGTAAGTAATGTCCACATTGAAGCTCTATGGAAGCACTATTGTAGCGTTTTAAATGTAGACAAGCCCTTAAGCAGATCTTCCAGTAAAGCATCCAGTCTGGATCTGCAGACATGCGGAGTTGGAGAATCCACCACCTCCCTTCGCAGTGTGTTCCAACTGTTAATCGCCCTGAGTGCTAAAAAATTAGCCCTTATTTCCAACTGGAATTGGTCTGGCTTCAGATTCCAGCCATTAGGTCTTGCTTTGTCTTTCTTCACTAGATTAAAGAGCACATTATTGGTATTTAAAATGAAAAAATGAAGCTCTTTAAGTCTGTCTCTCTGACTGGCATTTCTCCAGTCTCCAATCATTTTTGTGGCTCTTTTCTGCACCCTCTCCAATTTTTCAACATCATTTCTGAAATGTGGACCCAGGGACTGGACGCAGTCAGTTTCACCAATGCCATGTGCAGAGGTAAAATCCTTTCCCTGCTCCAACTCACCACCCCCCAGTTTATGTATCCAAGGAGCACATCACCCTTTTGACCACAGCATCGCACTGGGAGATCACGATGAGATGGTTGTCTACAATGACCCCTACATCCTTTTCAGGGTCCCTGTGTCCCATAATACAGTTCCCTACTCTGTGGGTTGAGCCTGAATTCCCTGTTCCAAGAGGATCCCTTTGTATTTGTCTGTATTAAAACATTTTGTTTGCATGGGCCCAGCTCACCAACTGCTCCAGATCAATCAGTATGCCTGCCCTGGCCTCCTCATTGTAACCAATCTGCCAATCTTTCGGTCGTCTGCATATTTTATGTGCAGTGATTTTCTATTTGCCTCCAGATCATTGATGACAATATTGATTAGCAGTGGGCCAAAAACGAATCCCTGCAGAACCCCACAGAAACAACCTCATTCACAGGCAATGACCCATTGACAACTGCTTTCTAAGATCTTTCAGTTAGCCAGTTTTTAGTCTATTTTACATGTGCTCTACTGATATTGTATAGTGTGCATTTTTTTATCTG
>NW_020672428.1:0-1103 GCF_002925995.2 Terrapene triunguis | reverse complement strand
GCCTGGGGCGGCTGGGACAATACGGAGGCGGCAGCACGTATGGACGTGTCACGCGCTGTCCCAAGTGGCCACTGGGTGTCAGCGCACTGGGGTGTAGGGAGAGGGGGATCCCAGCAGGGGGCGCTCACCCCTAGGGCTCAGGGCTGGCCCCGATGTCAGATTGCAGCACTAGGGGGCGCTGGGCTGCGGGGACCGGGGTGGGGGCTCAGCAGGGGGCGCTGGGCTGCGGGGAGCTCGGCAGGGGGCGCTGGGCTGCGGGGAGCGGGGTGGGGAGCTCGGCAGGGGGCGCTGGGCTGCGGGGAGCGGGGCCGGGGGCTCGGCAGGGGGCTGTCTCCCCAGGCAGTCTGGGCTGGCCCCTATGCCGCAGGGCGGCGCTAGGGGGCGCTGGGCTGCAGTGCACGAGATGGGTCCCTGGACTCACTTTTAATCCTGCCCCCGGCCGCATTCCCACCAGTTCGTCCTGCCCCAAACTCCCTTTTGCACCCCCGGACTTTGCATCAACCCAGAAATCACACCCCACCCCCCACAGAGACCAGGACACCCAGGGCAGGTTTGGCCCACACCAGCAGTTTATTCTGAAGCCATCGGCCACGAAGCCGCCACGGACCCCACGAGAAATCGCCCGTCCTGGAACGACGCCCCAATAAATAACAGGAATCATCTGAATCGGCCCTTCGACGGCGCTGTGGGTCGGTCAGCGCCGGCCTCAACATCCGAACAGCCAGTGAAAATCTGTCCCAGAGCCGGGGAGAGAACTCAGGAGACCTGCCTCCTAGCCCCCCACCCCTGCTCTAACCACTAGACCCCACTCCCCTGCCCGAGCCACAGAGCCAGCCCAGGTGTCCTGGTTCCCTTATTTCATGCTGGGCCCCACTCCCACCCCCCATTCCCCACCCTCCTGGCCTGGCATGGCAAGCCCCCATGGTGTGTCCCTGGGGCATGTGCCGGGGAGGTGGGCAGAGCAGGAAAGGGTGAGTCACATCCGGGGGCAGCTGGCTGGATGAATGTCCGGGGAAACCGAATAGGAGCAGACGGGAGCGGCCGCCCCGGCGCCGGACCCGAAACCCACCTCAGCAAGGTAAGAAGGGGGGAGATTCCCTGCC
>NW_020672427.1:0-1718 GCF_002925995.2 Terrapene triunguis | reverse complement strand
ACTAAACAGGCCCCAGGACCGACCCCTGAGGCACTCCGCTTGATACCGGCTGCCAACTAGATATCGAGCCGTTGATCACTACCTTTGATCCAGTTGAGCCGACAATCTATCCAGCTTTCTACCCACCTCATAGCCCATTCAGCCAAGCCATATTTTTTTAACTTGCTGGCAAGAATACTGTGAGTGACCATATCAAAATCTTTGCTAAAGTCAAGATATATCATATCCACTGCTTTCCCCATATCCACAGAGCCAGTTATCTCATCACACAAGGCAAGCTAGTTTAGTTAGGCATGACTTCCCCTAGTGAATCCATGTTGACTTTTCCTGATCACCTTCCTCTCTTCCAAGTGCTTCAAAATGGTTTCCTTGAGGTTCCATGATTTTTCAGGGACTGAGGTGAGGTGGACCAGTCTGTAATTCCCCGGGTTCTCCTTCTTCCCTTTTTTAAAGATGGGCACTATATTTGCTTTTTTCAAATCTTCCAAGACCTCTCCCGATCGCCACAAGTTTTGAAAGATAATGGCCAATGGCTCTGCAATCACATCAGCCAACTCCCTCATCAGCCTTGGATGCATTCGTTCTGGACCCATGGACTTGTGAATGTCCATTTTTTCTAAATAGTCCTTAACCTGTTCTTTTACCACTGAGGGTTGCTCACCTCCTCACCAGACTGTGTTGCCAAGGACAGCAGCCTGGGAGATGCCCTTGTCTGTGAAGACAGAGGCAAAAAAAGCATTGAGTACGTCAGCTTTTTCAACATCTTCTGTCACTACTTTGCCTCCCCCATTCATTAAGGCTCCCCAACGTTCTCTGACCTTTTTCTTGTTGCTAATATACCTGTAGAAACCCTTCTTGTTACCCTTCACATCCCTTGCTAGCTGCAACTCCAGTTGTGTTTTAGCCTTCCTGATTACACTCCTGGATGTTCAGGCAATATTTTTATACTCCTCCCTAATCATCTGTCCGAGTTTCCAGTTCTTCTAAGCTTTCTTTTTGTGTTTAAGCTCACTGAAGATTTCACTGTTAAGCTAAGCTGGTTGCCTGCCATATTTGCTGTTTTCCAGAGCTCTAAGCCGCTGCAGATGGTGGGTGGCGGGGGGTGGAACCCCGGTACTCTTAACCTTAATTATCATTAGTCTAAAATATCCTAACTCAAATAATCTCAAATAAATTTTTTTAAAAATGGTAGGAAGCACAAATATCCTTGCTCAGTATAGCGCTAAAATGTATAATTCAAACATCAAAAACTTCCTTTATGTCATACCACCCATTGGGCTGAAGTCACCAGGTGCACTGTGTGCGCTTCTTTGGAAACACATCTCTCTAATGGGTTAGAGTAACCCAATGGTAACGAATTCCTTCAGGTTTGTGAAACAAGACAGAGAGTAGGTTATTTCTCTAACATGGCCTTCTTTATACATGAGAATAATAATGGTCCAGAGGAATTGCTAGTGTGTACATTTCAAGCTTGTTCATTTGCAGAATAGGAAGAAAAATCTCTATATAGAATTGAAATGGATAAAATTTTGGTACAAGAGAGTTTAATTCTGCTCAAGTGTAAATACCCACCACTGAGCCAACATTGTCAAATAAACGAGTTAAAGTGCATGACAAGACTCTAGATGGTTAATCGTTGTTCACACTTAGATGAGAAGACGTTTCACCCCGAAGTTCCCCCCCAAAAATATCAAAACAAAATAATAAATATCCATAAT
>NW_020672426.1:0-1018 GCF_002925995.2 Terrapene triunguis | reverse complement strand
CGGCCGGTTCCTCAGCGGACGGGGAAGAGGAGGAAGGAGATGAGGAGGACGAGGCAGTCGACAGCGCTTACCAAGCTGATTTCCCCGACAGCCAGGAGCTCTTCATCACCGTTACAGAGATCCCCTACCAACCCTCCCCAGCATGTAACCTGGACACAGATTCAGGCGAAGGATCAAGCGGTAAGTGCTTTAAACATATTAACCTTTATTTTTTACAAAACTTGAATATTAATACTAAGAACAATCTGTGAATCATGATTTCTTCCCCCTGGGCGCTTAAGTAATCAGTAACAACTATTTAAAAAAAAATCAAACAGTGTCCGGTTGTGCATGATTGTGCTGCCCAAGCTGCTCCACTCTTTAGTGCCTGCTACTGCAGCTATATTAGAATCCTGTCTATATGTCCGGGGATAGAGCAGTAGTCCTCCACGGACATCTCCACAAAGCTCTGCTGCAGGTAATGGGATAGCCTGTTCATCAGGTTCCTGGGGAGAGCGGCTTTACTTGGTCCTCCGAAGTAGGAGACGTTCCCGCGCCAGGAGACAAGCAGGTACTCCGGTATCATTGCCTTGCATAGCATGGCGGCATAGGGCCCCGGTCTCTGCAGGCTTTCTCGAAGCATCCGTTGGATCTCGGTGTCCGGGATGTTCATGAGAGTTATGTCGCTCATGATGACCTGCTTTGAATTAGGTAGGGGACTGTTAGTATTGGGACTGCTTGCAACAAGTTCCTTTACAGAACTGTGACCGCTGGTTTACAGCCACGCGGTGGGGGCGGGAGAGGGGCAGCATACAGGGATCTTTCCCTGGCTCATCCGCGAGGGGGTGGGACAGGGCCAGAGTTCCTGCTTGGCCGATTGCTGGCAGCACAGACTGGCAGTGCTTTCAATGTGAAAGGAGGCCAGTGGTACTCCTACAGTTTTAAGCAGCCACAAGTCTACGGCTTACCATGTTTGCCTGCTACAGAGAGTACCGTGTCCTGCCCCGCTTCCCAGATCGGCAGTGCAAAAGCCCAGGCA
>NW_020672425.1:0-1417 GCF_002925995.2 Terrapene triunguis | reverse complement strand
GTCAAGGAAAGTGTGGGCCCCTTACTGAATGAGGGAGGCAACCTAGTAACAGAGGATGTGGAAAAAGCTAATGTACTCAATGCTTTTTTTGCCTCTGTCTTCACGAACAAGGTCAGCTCCCAGACTGCTGCACTGGGCAGCACAGTATGGGGAGGAGGTGACCAGCCCTCTGTGGAGAAAGAAGTGGTTCAGGACTTTTTAGAAAAACTGGACGAGTACAAGTCCATGGGGCCGGATGTGCTGCATCCGAGGGTGCTAAAGGAGTTGGCGGATGTGATTGCAGAGCCATTGGCCATTATCTTTGAAAACTCATGGTGATTGGGGGAGTTCCTGGATGACTGGAAAAAGGCTAATGTAGTGCCCATCTTTAACAAAGGGAAGGAGGAGGATGTGGGGAACTACAGGCCAGTCAGCCTCACCTCAGTCCCTGGAAAAATCATGGAGCAGGTCCTCAAGGAATCAATTCTGAAGCACTTGGAGGAGAGGAAAGTAATCAGGAACAGTCAGCATGGATTCACCAAGGGCAAGTCATGCCTGACTAACCTAATTGCCTTCTATGATGAGATAACTGGGTCTGTGGATGAGGGGAAAGCAGTGGATGTGTTATTCCTTGACTTTAGCAAAGCTTTTGATACAGTCTCCCACAGTATTCTTGCCAGCAAGTTAAAGAAGTATGGGCTGGATGAATGGACTATAAGGTGGATAGAAAGCTGGCTAGATCGTCAGGCTCAACAGGTAGTGATCAATAGCTCCATGTCTAGTTGGCAACCGGTTTCAAGCGGAGTGCCCCAAGGGTCGGTCCTGGGGCCGGTTTTGTTCAATATCTTCATTAATGATCTGGAGGATGGCGTGGACTGCACTCTCAGTAAGTTTGCAGATGACACTAAAGTGGGAGGAGTGGTAGATACTCTGGAGGGTAGGTATCGGATACAGAGGGACTTAGACAAATTAGAGGATTGGGCCAAAAGAAACCTGATGAAGTTCAACAAGGACAAGTGCAGAGTCTTGCACTTAGGATGGAAGAATCTCATTCACTGTTACAGACTAGGGACCAAATGGCTAGGAAGCAGTTCTGCAGAAAAGGACCTAGGGGTTACAGTGGACGAGAAACTGGATATGAGTCAACAGTGTGCCCTTGTTGCCAAGAAGGCTAACGGCATTTTGGGCTGTATAAGTAGGGGCATTGCCAGCAGGTCGAGGGATGTGATCATTCCCCTCTATTCGACATTGGTGAGGCCTCATCTGGAGTACTGTGTCCAGTTTTGGGCCCCACACTACAAGAAGGATGTGGAAAAATTGGAAAGAGTCCAGCAGAGGGCAACAAAAATGATTAGGGGTCTGGAGCACATGACTTATGAGGAGAGGCTGAGGGAACTGGGATTGTTTAGTCTGCAGAAGAGAAGAATGAGGGGGGATT
>NW_020672424.1:0-3627 GCF_002925995.2 Terrapene triunguis | reverse complement strand
TGGCTATCCAACTACAGAAGCAGTTTCTCCTCCCTTGGTGTTCACACCTCAACTGCTAGCAGAGCACCTCACCCTCCCTGATAGAACTAACCTCGTTATCTCCACACTGATTTATACCTGCCTCTAGAGATTTCCATCACTTGCATCTGAAGAAGTGAAGTTCTTACCCACGAAAGCTTATGCTCCCAATACTTCTGTTAGTCTCAAAGGTGCCACAGAACCCTCTGTTGCTTTTTACAGATTCAGACTAACACGGCTACCCCTCTGATACTTGATCCAGAAGAGGACCTTCCCTCTTATCTCATGACTGCTTACTGCGCCTAAGAGCTTTTGGCAAAAGCTTTCTGAAAGTCTAAGTACACTACATCCACTGGATGACCCTTTTCCACATACTTGTTGACACCCTCAGAGAATTCTAATAGATTGATGAGGCATGATTTCCCTTTACAAAAGCCATGTTGACACTTCTCCAACATATTGTATTCATATATGTGTCTGATGATTCTCTTCTTTACTATAGTTTCAACCAATTTGCCTGGTACAGAAGTTGGGCTTATTGACCTGTAATTGTCAGGATCACCTCTGGAGCCTTTTTAAAAAATCAGCATCACAGTTATTATCCTCCAATCATTTTGTACAGAGTCTGATTTAAGAATAGGTTACATACCACTGTTAGTAGTTTTGTACTTTCATCTCTGATGTCCTTCAGAACTCTTGAGTGAATACCATTTGGTACTTATTTTGGGTAGTTTCTCTTTTTGAAGTTAAATGCCACTGTGGTGGGCTTCTTTGGTATTTGCCACACACACACACACATACAAGGATGTTAAATTTAATAACATTACAGTTGCTATTACCAAGCAGTTCAGTTCTATTCACCTCTTGGACCAGATCCCATGCTCCACTTAGGACTAAATCAAGAACTGCCTCTCCACTTGTGGGTTCCAGGACTAGTTTCTCCAAGAAGCAGTCATCTATGGTATCTAGAAATTGTAACTCCCTTTTCCTTCTTGAGGTGACATATACTCAGTCACTATGAGGATAGTTGATATCTCCAATTATTATTGTATTTTTTTGCCTTTGTAGCCTCTTTAATCAACCTGAGTATTTCACAACCACCGTTGCCATCCTGGTCAGGTGATGTGTAGTATATTTCTACTGATATAGTTTTATTGTTCAAGCATGGAATTCATATCCATAAAGATTCTATGGTACAGTTTGATTAATTTAAGAGTTTCTTACTTTATTTGACTCTATGCTTTCTTTCACATATAGTGCCACTCCCCAATCAGCACAACCTATTCTGTCATTCCTATATAATTTGTACTCTGGTATTATCATGTCCCATTCATTATCTTCATTCTACCAAGTTTCCACAATGCCTATTCTATCAATATCCTCATTTAATGCCGGGCACTCAGGTTAGCCCATCTTAATATTTACACTTCCAGCATTTGTATATAAGCACTTGTATATCTTGTCAATATTCAGTTGTTTGCCCTCATCTGTTATATTTAAATTAGACTCTTTTATGTTTTGACTGT
Source organism: Terrapene triunguis (assembly GCF_002925995.2). Taxonomy (NCBI): domain Eukaryota; kingdom Metazoa; phylum Chordata; order Testudines; family Emydidae; genus Terrapene; species Terrapene triunguis. The sequence continues at coordinate 2,083 of NW_020672424.1, read as the reverse complement.
TCCTCACTAGCTCCTACCTGTACTTTACCAATGTTTTGTTATCCTCCTTATTAGGATATATATTTCCCCCTTTAATGAATTCATCCCTAATTACTTAAGGGAATATAATATTCTATTTGTATGCCTAGCCATGGGCCAAGGAAATGATCTGCCTGCATCTGAAATGTACTCCGATGACATTTCTCATACTGCTGACTCAAGAACACTCTAAAAGAGTATATAAATACATTTTATTTAAAATAACTTGAAAAATTCATATGGCTTCATTCTTTTAATTCAATAATTAATTACATTAATTCTGCTTGATTGCTCCCTTGCTAGAGAGTCTTCTGTTTTTAAAAGTTGGTTTGATTCAGAAAATTACTGCTGTTTCATCAACATTAAAAATGGATTCAGAATAGCAGTCAGAAAAAAATAATGTACAAACATTTGCTATCTACCCAGGAACTGTATACATACAGGATGCCGCATTTCAATGCAGCATAATTTGTCGCTACCCTTGATTGTGATGGAGCAGGCATCTTGCATTCTGTCTTCAATCTCAGTCCATTTTTTCACTTGTGCTTGCAGCTTCCTTCCGATCCACCCCATATTTGATGAACTATGAGGGAACAATAATAGTGAATTCCTCTCCAACCTGCCTCTAATCCTCCATGCCTCTCCAATGTGGAAGTATTTTGGCACTCAATTGAACTGTTATACCAAGAGGAAATTGCAGCCTTTTTTCACAACAGACCATCTCCAGCCGATCATACCTGACTTTTTGGTGGGTTTATGAGCAGTGCATTGAGAGCAATTAGCATTTGAATTAAGCTACATGAGGATAACAACAGGCGATTACCCTATTTAACAGCTGTTAAGTGGTGTTAATTGCTGTCTATAGACCACAAGCTGAGCAATTTTGTGCATACTGTACAAATAGCGTGAAACAAACTGGATGGTGGAGGGGAAAAATGGGACTCGAAATCTGTGCACTAATCCACAATGGGCATACAGCTGGAGACATATGTAGAGTGGTGTGAACTATTTGTAACAAATATGTCAAATTCAGCCTGTTAGTGAACTGTCCAGGAAGAGATAGCAATTTCTATTAATTTGTTAGATATTTGCAGTTTAATGAATGGTTTGTCTGAACACATTTTTGCCCAAGGCTTTATCAAACAGGGCTGGCTTCTGATACCCTTATGCACATCAAATACCTCTTTATTTCCTTGGGACAAATCATGAAGTTAATGCTCAGATCCTCGGAGCTTAACTCACAAATAAAACATTCTACAAATACATTAGAAGCTAGAGGAAGACCAAGGACAGGGTAGGCCTGTTACTCACTGCGGGAGGGAGGAACAATAACAGAAAATGTGAAAATGGCAGACGTGCTAAATGTCTTTTTTGTTTGTTTTTCACCAAAAAGGTTGGTAGCAATTGGACATCTAACATAGTGAATGCCAATGAAAATGAGGTGAGAGACTAAAATAGGGAAAGAACAAGTTAAAAATTACTTAGACAAGTTAGATGTCTTCAAGTCACCAGGGCCTGATGAAATACATCCTAGAATACTCAAGGAGCTGACTGAGGAGATATCTGAGCCATTAGCAATTATCTTTGAAAAGTCATGGAAGATGGGTGACATTCCAGAGGACTGGAAAAGGACAAATATAGTGCCAATCTATAAAAAGGAGAATAAGGACAACTCGGGGAATTACCGACCAATCAGCTTATTATCTTTCTGGGTACAGAAATTGTGATAAGGAACAGTCAACATTGGTTTGTCAAGAACAAATCGTATCCAACAACTTAATAGCTTTCTTTGATAGGGTAACAAGCCTTGTGCATAGGGGGGAAGCGATAAACGTGGTATATCTTGATTTTAGTAAGGCTTTTGATACTGTCTCACATGACCTTCTCATAAACAAAGTAGAGAAATACAACCTAGATGGAGCTACTTAAGGTAGGCGCATCACTGGTTGGAAAACTGGTCTCAGAGTAATTATCAGTGGCTCATAATCAAGCTGGAAGGGCATATCAAGTGGTGTCCTACAGATCAGTTCTGCATCTGGTTCTGTTCAATATCTTCATCAATGAG
>NW_020672423.1:0-8588 GCF_002925995.2 Terrapene triunguis | reverse complement strand
TTTTATATTTCTAGTTTTAGATACAAGAGTGGTACATTTCTACAAATAGGATGATCACACTCAGTAGATTATGAGCTTTGTAATGATACCTTACAAGAGACCTTTTGCATGAAGCATATCCCAATTACATTACATTCACTTATATTTTTATAAAACCATATAGAGAGCATAGACATATCCAGTATGTTACTGAAGTCAGAATATGTTATGTAATAAGAATTCTCCAATGGTTACATGCAAAACAAAAAATCTTTTAAAGTTGTTAAGTTCATTGTATACTTCAGAATTAGTATATAAAGGTTTAAAATCCCCAAATGTGCATTTCAATTGTCCCTTTCCTTCTTAATTTTAAAGACCATCAGTGGACTACTGAGTTCATAATAACATTTCTATCTACGTAATTGAGTAAATGCATCTCATGCAGATTAGCAATAGCTGTTTTATGCTGCCTGTTTTTCATGATCTAATTGCTAATTTACCCTCATGTCTGTCTGCTTTACTGCTGAAATTGTGTAATATTCTCTGGGGGATTGAACTAGAACCAGTACAAGAGGGAATTCCATATAACTTGCAAATAGGAGAAAATGCAGCATGGAGGTCTCATTAACATGGGGCATTGCTAGAGAAGATACAAAGTGTGAAAAAGTAATTTCTTGATAAGTAAATATTATCCTACCAGGGAAATCTCTCTGCAAAATTTTAGCTTATTCTCTTGACACCTGTGCATGGTTCCTGTTAGCACTTCTCACTGTATTCTAAACCTTTTTTCTCCTCATTTCATGTTTAAGTGTAAAATATAATTATTAAATCCTCCATAAAGTAGATGTTTGTAAAAATGTGGTTTAAAGAAAGTTTGTTTCTATTATTTATGTAATTATATGTAGCTATGTTTTTTTACTTACAGAGCTGTAAATAAGTAAATATTTTAACATTTGAATTTTCTGGTTTCTCCATTTAAATTCATGTGGTTTTCCTAGCAACCTAATTTGTTACAAGGATACCAGAAGAAAGATACAACACAATTCCAAAGTGCAACTTTATTTGTAGACTTAAAAGTGATTTTTCATTGAACTGATAGTATATATGTGGATGTTCCTGTGACCATAGATAGTTCTTGGTCTAAATCCTGATATCAAAGAGGTGATTTATAACTCTAGTTCAGTGGTCACCGGACTGAGTAGCCTTAGGCTTCCCAGGACTAACCAGCTGTCAGTTTTCTTAGTTGGAAACTCAGTTTACTTAAAGAGTTTGAGCAACTACCAAGTCACACTCTGGCAGTATATGCTAGTTGGTTTCTCTCCTGTTTTGGGGAGTTTACACCACAGAGTTTCTGAAATTCAGAATTGTAAGGGTCTGCTTTTGAGATGTTGTTTTGTGGGTCTGTTTTTCAGAGAGGCTGAGCACATAATCCCATTTGAAGGCCAACTGAATCTGAAGGTGCTCAGCACCTCCGAAAATTAGGCCTGAGATCTGCATCTCCCCAAATGTTAAAATAAAGATATTTGTAAATAAGAATTGAGGGGGTGGGGGGAACTAGACATCAGCTCAAAAAGATATACTTTGTTCAGCGCATTTGAGGAAGGGGGAAGGCAAAAGTGACTTTTGAGCTACCTTTCTGCCTCATCCATTCCTGAGGTCATCTGGTCCTGTCTTGACAGGTCCTCTACACAAGGCAAGGGTATTGGATGGTATAGCGCTGACTTTACACCACTGGGGGAAACTCCAGCTATCCATTTAGGGGAACTTTCCAGCTGCAGCTCAAAGCGAGTCCAAGGATCTAGCCCAATGTGTATTTACCTGTTTCTTTGTAGAAAAATAAAACATTTTGCTGTGCAGTTTTGTCTTCCTTCTCCCTAATAAAAAAAAATTTAATCTCCTTTTTAACTGAAAAGCTCAACTCAACATTAACCATGGAGTGGCTAGAAACACCTCTAAATCATGTTTCTGGGCAACACTAATAATAGATCATTTCTCTTTATTTTTGTAGAGGAGAAGAAACCTAAAGTCAAGAAACAAAAGTCGGAATTCCCTATATATACTGCTTCAGAATCTAATGCATATATACCATCATATGAACATGGAGTTTCTATTGAAGAGATTGAGGAACAGATGGATGATTGGTTGGAGAATAAGAACAGAGCATACAAAAAAAAGGCAAGTTAAAATTTCCCTTTACATTTGTCAAGGACATTTAAAAGTTCTTCTTTGAGTGATTGCACATGTGCATTTTGCTCTTGGTATGCGTGCACTCTGCACGCAGTCAGCGGAAATGTTCCCCTCAGTGGTACTTGACGGGGTTGCTTGAGCACACTCTTCTTACCATGTGGCACTGGTACCAGTATAAAGGGCCTAGCCAACCCTGAGTTCCCTCAGTTCCTTCTTACTGCCTGTGACGGTCACTGGAACTGCTACTCTTGCTTTTGCAAGTACTATGTGTTCTCTTGTATTTTATTGTAAATAATTTAGTGTTACTAAGGACGCTCAAAGGGTGCCATACCAGTTCCGAGGATGCCAGTCTCTGCTTTTTCTTTGTTTGCAAACACCTTTCCCATTTCCTCAGTGCTTGGTTCCATATCACCGCAGACTGTTAGGTGTTGAGTACTGAGAAGAGGGATACACCCGCCAGTTTATTTCTACCCCTCTCACGAAGAACTTCTGGTCCAGGAGGTTCAATCTCTCCCCTTATGTGGGAACCATAGAGGAGGTTCCACAGAATTTAAGGGGGAAGGGTTTCTTCTCCCATTATTTCCTAATCCCAAAAGCAAAGGGGAGTCTCAGACCTATCTTAGACCTGTGTCAGCTCCGCAACTATCTCAAAAAGATAAAATTTCACATGGTCACACTAGCGTCTGTTTTTCCCTTTTTGGATCCTGGAGACTGTTACACCACGCTTGATTTAAGAGACACCTACTTTCATGTATTGATCTACCGAGGGCATAGAAAGTTCCTCAGGTTCATAGTGGAGCACTCACATTATCAGTTCATGGTGCTTCCATTCAGCCTGTCTGCAGATCCTCATATGTTCACAAAATATATCGCCATGGTAGCAGTCTTCCTGAGGAGACTAGGAGTGCAAGTCTATCCTGACCTGGACAGCTTTGTCAGGAACCAGTTCACCACTGGGAATTTTGCATATCCCTTTCAATCAACCTCAAGGCCTCTTACCTCTTAGGGCTGCAGAATGAGCTAGCAGACTCCCTGAGCAGATCATTTTCAAGTCACCTTGGGTGGTCTCTTCGCCTGGATGTCACCAGTTGCATTTTCAGCAGTGGGGGACTCCACAGACAGGTCTATTTGCAAACAAGTCCAACAGATAATGTCACCAATTCTGCTGCCTGCAGGGTTACAGTCCAGGCTGCTCACAGACACTTTCCTGCTATCCTGGATAAAAAAGCTTTGCTATGCTTTCCTGCACTCTAAAGATCAAGCAGGACCACGCCCAGGTTATATTAATAGCTCCAACGTGGTCCCACTAATACTGGTTTTCCACTCTATTGGATCTCTCAATAGCAACTCCAATCTGACTCCAGTTGCATCCGAATTTGATCTCCCAACAGCACAGTCAGCTGCTCCACCCAAACCTGCAATTCCTTTATTTAACAGCCTGGAAGCTCCATGGCTAAATCCCAGAGAGCAGGCTTGCTTGGAGCAAGTTTTCCATGTCTTATTAAGTAGCAGAAAGCACTTCACCAGGGCCACCTACCTGTCAAAATGGAAAGTGCTCTGTCTGGGTTTGTCAAACCGGAGTCTCGCTGATGAACTCGCCCATCCAACATATACTTAACTATTTAGGTTCACCTGGCAGCAATATCAGCTTTCCATCCTTGCGTGGATAACTGTTCTGTTAAGAAAAGGCAATCTGATTCTGTAAAGGCCTGGAAAGGTTGTACCCTCAATTAAGGTAGGATTTTCCCTGTGGGACTTGATCTTGATCTTTGTCTATTTATGAGACCACCATTTGAGCCTTTAGCAATGTGCTCCTTACTGCACCGTTTGTGGAAGGTGGTTTTCCTAATTGCCATTACTGCTGCCAGAAGGGTCTCTGAATTGCATGCCTTCTCATCCGAATCACCATACACAGCCGCCTTTAAAAATAAGTCGTACTTATGCCCTCATCTGTGTTTTCTCTATAAAGTAGTTTCAAATTTTAATGTCAATCAATTTACTTACCTATATTTTACTCCAAACTACACGCAAATAGGGACGAGCAATGGCTACACACATCGGACGTTAGACAAGCACTGGTGTTCTATGTAGACAGGAACAAACTGGTTCAGCAATCCACCCAACTGTATGTGGCCATAGCGAACAAAAAGAAAGTCTTCCAATCACCTTACAGAGAATTTCATCTTGGATAACTTCCTGTATCCACGTTTGTTAGGATCTGGTAGGCGTTTCACCACCAGACAAGGTGACTGCTCACTCTACAAGGTTGCAAGCACCCTCAACGGCGTTCCTAGCACAGATCCCTATCCAGGACATTTTAAGCAGCAACCTAGTTATTGGTGCACACTTTCTACTCCCATTACGCCATCACCCAGTACTCCTAGCGATGATGCCAATTCAGTCAAGCAGTACTACAGTCTGTGTGTATGTGAACTCCAATCCCTCCGCTTATGTTACTGCTTAGGAGTCACCAAGAGTGGATTGCACATGTGCAATCACTTGAAGAAGAAGAAAAAATGGTTACTAACCTTTCGTAACGTGGTTGTTTGAGATGTGTTGCATATGTCCATTTCATGACTGGCCCTCCTACCCTTCTACATCAGAGATTCGGGAAAGAAGGAACTAAGGAGGCTCAAGGTTGGCTGGGTGCTTTATACTGACGCCAGCAGCACATGGCCACAGAGGGCACTTGAGCCACCCCAAAGGTGCCATTGAGGGAAACAATTCTGGGGACTGTGCATAGGATACATACACACCAAGAGTGGAATGGACATGTGCAACACATCTCAAAGAATATCAGTAGGAAAGGATGGTAACAGTTTTTTTTACTTTACATTTAAAATTTTATCTTCAGTTTTTTTTTCTGGGTGACCCCAAGAACCCCTTTATGGCAAAGGGGACATTCAACCCACCATTTTCAGAATATCTAGCAAAACAGGATCTTGTATGGTATCCTATAAAATTGTTGTCACACTGATCATTAATATCATCATGGGTGTATGTACGGGTTATGTACTGAGAGTCTAAGTCTAGGGATTCATGTTCCTTAGCCTCAGTGCCACATCCTATACTTTTGGGGACCCTCACTTCCTCAGTACCATATCCAGACATCACCACTTCTGGTACGCTAGCATCGGTACTGGTTGTCATGGTACCTTTGCTGGTGTTGCCACCTCCCTTGTCTGCTGAGACTGTGTTTTCATAACTCGTGTGTACCTTACAGTTATTTTGGAATCAGAGTCCATTGCTGGAGGTTTCTCCTTTGTCTGCAGCATGCAGAGCTCTGCCAGCATCAGAACCTAAGGTGCTGAAGATAAAAATATCTCTGTGCCCAACTTTGCGGGTACTGATGGCTATCTTTCATGTGAGATCTAAGGATCATCCAGTTTTACTCTTCAAGAATCTTCTCCATTAGAGGAATTTTTATTCATTTGTATCCTCATCTTTGCATAGTAGTTGGAGTCATTCTCCTAGGAGGTTTTCACCTTTGACTAGGTGACCTGATAGTGCCCTTTATGGAAATCCTTCTTGTCCTAGATCTCATGCTCCAAAAAAGTCTCATATTCCTGGTTCCCACCTTTATGGCACTTACAAGCCCTTACCATTAGGACTTTCTGAGATCCTGGAACCTCAGAGTCAGCAGAAGACGAAGGAGGAATATGATGTCCTATGTATCCCTCTAGGCATATCTTCATCACTGATTAAATTGATTTCTCATTGGGCAAATACATTGACTATAGACAACTTCAGAGCTTTCCGGGACCTCCTTGAAAGGATGGTGGACACCAGCACCTTTCCAGGATCGCCTTAAAAGGCTAAAGATCCACCTGGAAGGTGTCAAGGAAAGAGCTCATAAATTCTTTGACGTTTTATACCTGATATTCCAGGGTCAGTTAGCTATTCTGATTAATGAAGGCATTCTTGAACCCCGTAAGGATTTATGTCAAGCTCCAGCATCCATCTTGGCAACAACCAAGAAGGCAGATTGCAGATACCAGGTACCACTTAAGGCATCTGAATAACTTTTTTATGCACCTGATGTTTGGTTTGTTGGTTGTAACAGCAGTTCACAAAAAATCTAAGTTGCCTGATCTGCCTAGGTATATCCTCAGGGACAAAGAACCTAAGGTGATGGATCTGCTGATGGGGGTGGAGGAGTGGGGGGAGTTTATTCATCTGCTTCTTTACAATTTTGGATAGCCAGTTGTCATGCTTTAATGATTAAATATAACTTAATGTAATGGGACAAGGTTTTACTGTTGTTGGAGAGACTTCACTGTTAGGGCAAAGACAGCTCTGCAGGTCTCTCTGGATGCTTCTGACACTGCAGCCTGGTCAATGGCCACTGTGATGAGGTGACTGAGAAGAACAGCGTTGTTGTGGTTGTCAGGAATTCCTACAGAAGTTCACAGCACTGTTGAAGATTTGCCTTTTGAGGGCCATTTTTTTTTTTTTAAACTCCAGAATGGATGAGGCATTGCACTTATTGAAGGATTCCAGGCACAACTTTGGTGTCTCGGTCAATGTTCCTCTTCTGAGAAGGAGCATAAAGGAACATTTTCTAGACAGTGATTTAGATTCCAGTTCAACAAGGGTGTATCTTCCTCAAGAGATTTGCCACAATGAATCATCTCTCATCTTCAGTCTCACCCAGTGAATCTCCCTCTGTTTTATGGGTTATATATTGTCTACTGCTTATGCATCTAGTACTTATTAATGGTTCCCCCTTCAACCTCCCTGAGTTTGGCTAAGGTTTTTCGAGGTGTACTAGTTGAGCAACACAGCATGGATTTCCCTGTAGAAATTTCTCAGGAGGTACTTTCATTTCTTCCTTGATGTACAGACTTTCTAAATGTCTGCCAAGGTATTTCATTTAGCTAACTACCCACATCAAACACCCTAATGACAGAGGCATCCAAGTTGGGCTGGATGCACTTTTGGACTCTCTCCAGATCCAGGACATGTGGTCCCAAGCAGAGATTGAGTTGCATAAAAATATGCTAGAGCTCAGAGTATCTAGCCTGCAATGCTTTTCTACCACTCCTTCAGGGTATTGCTACTGAAATTCTGATGGACAACACAATAGTGTATAAACAGGCAAGGGAGAAGGCGGGACCCAGCACTCCAGTTTTCCCCTAAGTCCTATGCCTTTTTTCCCAGCTCTCTGTCTCTGGTGCCCCAGCTGCCCATCTCTGCTTCCTGGAGCCATCGTGGCAGCTCGGTCTTGAGTTTAGATGGTTGAGTTCCTCCTTTCCAGAGTGTTAGGAGGGCGTCTTCCTCTGTGTCTCCATGCCTGGGCGCCTGCCATCCCGGTGGTCCTGGTATGCTTATATCCTATTTCTGATCAACTTCCTATAGCCTTCCATCTTCCAGGTTCCCAGAAAGATCATGTCACCTAAACAGAAAGCACTCCATCAATCATGAGTGGAAATTGAGATGTAGAATTAGATCAGATATTTCTAAAATGGGGAGTTCCCTTGGTAGAGCTGTTTGCTTCAAATGTGAACATGAAGTGTCCAGCATTCTGCTCCTGTAATCAGACACTGATAAGTCACTCAATCTCTTGTAAACCCTGCAATGCCCATTAGGCATTGGGTGAAAGTACAGTGGCCACCCATGTGGGAGCAACCCATTGGGACAGCCTCAGAACAGGACATATGGTCCTCAACTTTCTTTTCACAGCTTTCTGGTCAGTTAAAGCACAGATATCACAGATTGCAATCTATAAGTTGAAGTCAGAAAGCAACTGGGGTTTGTAATATCACTGCTGAATTGCTGAAGACAGGTGCGAGTATTTTTATCATAGCTACATAGGCTTTTCCAGACCATCTGGTGTACTACTGTTATTCCCAGTGATTGGAAGAACAATGTTATTCTGCCTCTGTTCAAAAAGGATGGTAAGGCAGAATGTAGCAACTGTAGAGATATGCTGCTGCTAGCTTCTGGGAAAGTCTTTTCTCCCATGTTAGCATCTTGAATCAATGATACACTTCGTGGCAAAGGCCAGAATACTCAATGCAGCTTTAGAGCTGGTGGTTCCATTGTTGATCAGATCTTTCCCTTGAGACAGCTTTTTAAGAAGATGGCTGAATTTAATAAGCCATGTGTGGCACTTTTTTTATATAAAGACTTCCATCAGGCCTTTGATCAGTATATCAAGTAAGTTTGTGGGATCTGATGAGGTGACTTGGTGTCCCTGGGAAGATAGTATCATTAATAGAAGAGGTCTATAATGGAATAGAAAGCTCTATTAGAGTTAATGATAGATACACAGCATAGTTCCCTGTGTCCATAGGAGTTCAGCAAGGCTGCGCTCTATTATCATCGTTCAATAGCGGCATTGATTAGTTCAGGGGTCGGCAACGTTCGGCACGTGGCTCGCCAGGGTAAGCACCCTAGCGGGCCGGGCCAGTTTATTTACC
>NW_020672422.1:0-2052 GCF_002925995.2 Terrapene triunguis | reverse complement strand
CTTCCACCTCCTCGCTCGGCCGGGAGCTCCTTCCCCGCCAGCAGGGACGGAGAAGCCGCTTTGCTCCCGGGGAAGATGGCAGCTGCTTCCCTCAGGCTCTGGGGCCACCTGCAGAGCCTTCTTCCTGAACCTCCTCAGGAGCCTGGATAGCCTGGAACCGAGCGGGGGGCAGGCGTGAGTCTGGGGTCAAGGCAGCCTCTCACTAACCAGCCTTTTTGGACCCTCCCCATCCCTGCCGAAGCCAGAGCCTGAATAAAGTGCTCTCAAATGAGCTCCAGACCAACAACAGTTCATGAACTGCGCAGAGACAATTAATGTAGAGAAGCAGCAAAATTCGTCAAACAGATGACTGGTTATGACTTATTTACTTGTTCTTAAAAGAGAACAAAAAGGACCTGAGTCTCCTCCCTGTCAATAACCCCCTGCTCAACCAATCAGGGTAGAGACTGAGGGGCGGGAGGCTCAGAGTTCTCACCAGAGAGCCCAAAGGAAGGCCCAGGTCACCGGTAGGGATCAATGTCCGAGGACTATTTCAGCCCCACTTTCTTGGGTGGACCTCCCACAATGGGAGATGCAGAGCACCCCCCGCAACACGCAACACACACACTCACACACACACACTCACACCTCCTGGTGGTGGGAGAGGAACAGGAGAAAGGACAAAAGAAGTAAGAGATGAAGCGAAAGGAAGGAGGGATGGAGGAAAAGGTAAAACAAAAAGGACAAACCCTAATGTCCCCAGTGATTCCACGGGACAAAATCCCAGGTGGGCTATAAAATTCTGCCACCTTGAACTAGTGTTTTCCATGCCTGGAACTCAGCTGGCACCGGGTGGATCAGACTGAACAGGTTACAAACCTCTCCGAGGCTCTTACCTTCTCAACAGGGATGTCTGTTTTCTAGTAAAATCAGTAAAAGGAAAGGAGAAAACTCAAAAGAGGTTCCTCCTCGCACTCACCTATGTGAACCCTAATACTCTCTCAAAGAGAGACCTCGAGAAGGAGAATTGCTGAAGCTAAGCCGCAGAGGTCTACGAAGTTTTCCTGGCTCTGTGCCCCTATCCTGCCTGGCTCATGTCAGCATCTCTCTGTGAGGTCACCACCTCCCCACCACCTTTGACCAATAGGCTGAGTTCCTGCAAAAGGCCTTTGTGATGTCACTGCCACACACACCCCTCACCTGAAGTGCTATTCTCCTGCCGCTGACCAGACACTTTGAAGGTTTGAGCTACTCCCTGTGGATCACCCCACTCAATGCCTGTTCATTCTAGGAAGCAAGCCGGCTAGACAGTAAAACATCAGAGGCTGCTCCCAATGCTACACTCAGTTTTTCCAAAATTAGTAGACTTTATAGCCAGAAGAGACCTTTAGAGCATCTAATCTAACCCCCTGCATATCATGGGCTTCCTGTATAGCACAACAGTTACTTTTTTGGAAAACACATTCCAGAAAGGCATCTAGTCTTCATTCAATGACATCAAGAGATGGAGAATCCACCACTTTCCCTTTTAGTGAGTGCCAGGGGGCTCCATTTCCCCTTCCACTAGCTCCCCATTTACAGTGAGCCAGAGCAGTACCTGCAGCAGGGAGCGGGAGTTGCTGATGGCCTCAGAGTCACAGCCCCTGCAGTGTCTCAGGCACCTGGCACAAGTGCCGGATGATGCGGAGCTGGTGCATCACTTTGGCCGTGACGTCTTCCTGCTGCAAGGGAATGAGAACCTGTCAGAGACTCAAATGCCCCGAGGAATCAGGGGGAATTAAGGGCACCTGGAACCAGCACTATTTCCACCCAGCACCTGCCCACCACTGAGGGATGAATTCACCTCCTGAACCCCAGAATGGAGTCTTGTTGTCCTTTCTAGTAACCTCCAGTGCCAACCCCCCTCCTTGTAGGGTGAGCTCCTGCTACCTCCCCCTCAGTGCCCTTGACAGCTGTTCCACCTCCAAACCACAGCTCAAGTTCTCAGAACCCTCTTCTCCACCCCCACCCAGGTTGGGCAGGGAGGCGGCTCTAGCAGGGGGGGCAGGAGGGATTCTGGCAGCAGTGAAGTGG
>NW_020672421.1:0-2775 GCF_002925995.2 Terrapene triunguis | reverse complement strand
TCTGCAGGTGGCCCCAGAGCCTGAGGGAAGCAGCTGCCATCTTCCCCACGAGCAGAGCGGCCTCTCCGTCCCTGCTGGCGGGGAAGGAGCTCCCGGCCGAGCGAGGAGGTGCAAGTGCCCAGCCTTCTGGCAGAGGAAAGCCGCTCCCAGCGCAGGCGCTGAGGTGAGAGAGCCACCGGGCAGGCCGAAATGGAGCTGGCCCAGAATGTGGCTGGGCAGGCAGGACCCAGCCCAGAAGGGGAGCCGGGCAAGGTGGCTCTGGGGCTTGTTGTGTGGGAAGCACCGGCCCCAAGAGCCCAGCCCTGATTCTCAGCAGGAGGCATCGCCCTGCCCGGTCCCTGAGGACCTTCCAGCCTCCCCACGGCAGGAGATGGAGGATCCCTGTCGCAGCACCAGCAGCTCGGCCCGCTCCCCATGAGACAGCAGCAGCACCTGGGACTCAGGCAGCAGCGAGGCCGATGGGCGCTGCTGCTTTGTTCTAGGTGAGGAGCCAGGCTGGGCTCAGGGAGGGGTGAGGAGGGGGCTGTGAACACCCTGGGCCACGCACTCGACCAGTGCTATGGGGGCGAGTCCCCTGCCCAGGTGTCTGGCCTGAGCCACGTGAACCCCACTGACACTAGATGCTGCCACTTTGTGGTTGATGCTCCAGTTGGGTGGCGGGAGGGGAAGGCATCCCAGGGAGTCCAGGAGAGTGTGGGGGGGTCTCTTTCCTATGGGCTCCTGAAGGAGTTGGTGGCTGAAGGCATCACTGAGAGGGGGGAGTGTGGGGCCCAATCTGCCCTGGGTCCCGGAGGTGGGAAGGGGTCACATTGCCCCACCATGCCCCTGTCCTTCCCCCGAGTGGCAGCAGGCGTCACCTTGTCCACTTCTCTCCCTGGTGCAGGGACCCCCAGGGACTCAGAGGACGAGGAGGAAGAATGGGTGGACGTGGCCACAGAGGAGGCTGCTCTCAAAAACATCTGAGAGCAGCTCCAGAGCATGAGACAGAACCTCTTTTGAGTTTTCTCCTTTCTTTTACTGGTTTTACTAGAAAACATACGTCCCTGTTTAGAAGGTAAGAGCCTCCGAGAGGTTTGGAACCCATCCTTTTTGTTTTATCTTTCCTCCATCCCTCCTTCCTTTCTCTTCATCTCTTACTTCTTTTGTCTTTTCTCCTGTTCCCCTCCCACCACCAGGAGGGGTGTGTGTGTGTGTGTGTGTTGCTGGGGGTACTCTTCATCTCCCATTGTGGGAGGTCCATTGAAAAATGTGGGGTTGAAATAGTGCTTGGACCCCACTGACACTAGATGCTGCGATCCTGTGGCTTAGCATTAGTGTCTGGGATGACTTGGGGCAAGATCTCAACCTCCCCGCAACCCACTTCACTGCTGCCAGAATCCCTCCTGCCCACCCTGCTAGAGCCCCCTCCCTGCCCAACCTGGGTGGGGGTGGGAGGAGAGGGTTCTGAAGACTCAAGCTGTGGTTTGGAGGTGGATCAGCTGTCAAGGGCACTGAGTCGGAGGTGGCAGGAGCTCACCCTACAAGGAGTGGGGTTGCAACTGGAGGTTACTAGAAAGGAGAACAATCTCCATTGTGGGGGTCAGGAGCTGAATCCATCCCTCAGTGGTGGGCAGGTGCTGTGTGGAAATGCTGCTGGTTCCAGATGCCCTTAATTCCCCCTGATTCCTCGGGGCGTTTGAGTCTCTGACAGGTTCTCGTTCCCTTGCAGCAGGAGGACGTCACGGCCAAAGTGATGCACCAGCTCCGCATCATCCGGCACTTGCGCCAGGTGCCTGAGGCACTGCAGGGGCTGTGCCTCTGAGGCCATCAGTAACTCCCGCTCCCTGCTGCAGGTACTGCTCTGGCTCACTGTAAATGGGGAGCTAGTGGAAGGGGAAATAGAGCCCCCTGGCACTCACTAAAAGTGAAATTGGTGGATTCTCCATCACTTAATTTCATTGATGTCATTTTATGAAGACTAGATGCCTTTCTAGAATGTGTTTGCCCAAAAAGTAACTATTGTTCTACATAGGAAGCCTGTGATATGCAGGGGGTTAGATTAGATGCTCTAAAGGTCTCTTCTGGCCATAAAGTCTACTAATTTCGGAAAAACTGAGTGTAGCATTGGGAGCAGCCTCTGATGTTTTACTGTCTAGCCGGCTTGCTTCCTAGAATGAACACTCATTGAGTGGGGTGATCCACAGGGAGTAGCTCAAACCTCCAAAATGTCTGGCCAGCGGCAGGACATTAGCACTTCAGGGGATGGGTGGTTGTGGCAGTGACATCAGAAAGGCCTTTTGCAGGACCTCAGCCTATTGGTGAAAGGTGGTGGGGTGGTGGTGACCTCACAGAGAGATGCTGACATCAGCCAGGCAGGACAGGGGCGCAGGGCCAGGGAAACCTGGGAGACCCCTGTGGCTTTGCTTCAGCAAGTCTCCTTCTCGAGGTCTCTCTTTGAGAGAGTATTAGGGTTCACGTACGTGAGCGCGAGGAGGAACCTCTTTCGAGTTTTCTCCTTTCCTTTTACTGATTTTACTAGAAAACAGATATCCCTGTTGAGAAGGTAAGAACCTCCGAGAGGTTTGGAACCTGTTCAGTCTGATCCATCTGGTGCCAGCTGAATTCTAGGCATGGAAAACACTAGTTTAAGGTGGCAGAATTTTATTCCCCACCTGGGATTTTGCCCCATATCACTGGGGACATTAGGGTTTGTCCTTTTTGTTTTACCTTTTCCACTATCCCTCCTTCTTTTCTCTTCATCTCTTACTTCTTTTGACCTTTCTCCTGTTCCCCTCC
>NW_020672420.1:0-2906 GCF_002925995.2 Terrapene triunguis | reverse complement strand
ATGACCTCTCGAGGTCCCTTCCAGTCCTAGAATCTATGAATCTATGAAAAAGGTAAGAGGCCAATATGGCCCATCAGGAGATCTTTAATGACCTGAAAATCAAAAAGGAAACCTACAAAAAGTGGAAACGTGGACTAATGGCTAAGGATGAGTACAAAAGAATAGTGCAAGTATGAAGGGACAAGATCAGAAAGGCTAAGGCACAAAATGAGTTACACCTAGCAAGGGATATAAAAGGTGAATATATAAGTGAAGATTCTATAAATACATCAGGAGCAAGAGAAAAGCAAAGGAAAATGTAGGTCCTTTACTTAGCAGGGAAGGAGAGCTACTAATGGATGACATTAAGAAGACTGAAGAGTTTAATGCCCATTTTGCTTCAATCTTCACTGAAAAGGATAATTGTGACAAGATGTTTAACAGATTTAACATTAAGAACCAGAGGGAAGGAACACAAGCCAGAATAGGGAAAGAACAGATTAAAGAATATTTAGACAAGTTAGATGTATTCAAGTTGGCAAGGCCAGATGAAATTCACCCTGGGGTACTTAAGGAACTACCTGCAACAATCTTGAAACCATTAGTGTTTATCCTTGAGAACTCAAGGAGGATGGGTGAGGTCTCAGAGGACTAGAGAAGGGTAAATGTACCTATCTCTAAAAAGGGAAACAAAGAAGGCCTGGGGAATCATAGATCAGTCGGCCCACTACAATACTTGGAAAGATACTGGAACATATTATTTAACAATCAGTTTGTAAGCACCTAGAGCAGGGATTCTCAAACTGGGGGTCGGGACCCCTCAGGGGGTCATGAGGTTATTACCTGGGGGTGTCACAAGCTGTCAGCCTCCACCCCAAACCCCACTTTGCCTCCAGCATTTATAATGGTGTTAAATATATTAAAAAGTATTTTTAATTTATAAAGGGGGTCACACTCAGAGGTTTGCTATGTGAAAGGGGTCACCAGTAAAAAAGTTTGAGAGCCACTGACCTGGAGAATAATAGGGTTGTAAATAATAGCCAACATGGATTTGTCAAGAACAAATCATGCCAAACCAACCTAATTTCCTTCTTTGACAGAGTAACTGGCTAGTGGATGTGGGGAAGCAGTAGATGTGATAGGTCTTGATTTTAGTAAGGCTTTTGACACAGTCCCCCATGACATGCAAATTAGGGAAATGTGGTCTAGATGAAACTACTATAAGGGGCGGTGCATATCTGGCTGAAAGACCATTCTCAGAATGGTAATCAATGGTTCGCTGTCACATTGGGAGGATATATCTAGTGGGGTCCCCCAGGGTCTGGTACTATTTGACATTTTCATTTAGTGACTCGGATCATGCAGTGGAAAGTATGTTTATCAAATCTGCAGGTGACACTATGATGGGAGGGGTTGCAAGCACTTTGAAGGGCAGGATTAGAATTCAAAAGGACCGTGACAAGTTGGAGAAATGTCTATATCACAGGGTGACATCGGTTCTCTGAGAGGGAGCAGGGCCAGTGCACCTGTGCTTGGTCAGCATATCACGATTGGGCTTTAGAGGGGGGATGCCTGAGTGCATCAGGCCTCGTCAGTTAGGAAAGGGGGTAGAGAGAGTAGACATGGGGAGCTGCTGCTGGCTCCCTGGGAATAGGAACACAGGCCAGAAGCAGGAAGTTCTGTGGGATGGGAGAGACTTGGTGAGACAGAGCCAGGGAGCTGCAAGAATCAGGGAGTTCCTAAGAGATCTCTAAGGGGAGGCAGTGGAAACCTGCTGGGGAAAAAGGGCCTTCCAAGGAGAAAGCTCTGGGAGGTGGTGCTCAGGGAACACAGCATGGAAGACTCCTGCAGGAACCACTGAAAGGTAAAGGGGAAAAAACCCTGGAATTAGGGTGACCATATTTCTTAAAGTAAAAACAGGATGGCCCAGAGCTCCCCCGAGCCGCTCCCCCCGTCCCCCTGCGCATAAGGCTCGCCAAAGCTGCCCTCCCTATGCCGCCCAGGGCTGAGACTGACTCGCTGAGCTCCGTGCCACCCGCGGCGAGACTGGGGCTGACCCCCCAAGCTCTGCGGCTCCTGGGGCTGGGGCTGACCCACCGAGCTCCACGCCGCCCAGGGGGTCAGCTCTGAAGAAGGCAGCACTGCCCACTAGCAGCAAATTTCTCTGCCTTCCTGCTGGCGGGCAGCATTGGCTTCAGTTGAGCCCCTGGACAGCAGCACTCACTCTCCGCTCTGCCTTGCAGCTGGGACAAATGCCCAGTTTTGGCAAAAAAGTAGGGACAGCCAGGACAGAGCTGAAAAATGGGACTGTCACGGCCAAACTGGGACATATGGTCACCCTACCTGGAAGCTGTAGCCCAGGGTGGGCTGAGGAACTGTTTGTGTTGTGTTTGCCCAACACCTGGAGAAGTAAAAGTGCCTGAGAAGAGACTCTGGGTGTGGCAGTGGGGTCTCTGGGAGCTGGGAAGCAGGGCACCTTGTTACAGTCTGAAATCTACACAATGAAATTCAGTAAAGGCAAGTGCAAAGTACTGCACTTGGGAAGGAAAAATCCAATGCACAGCTACAGAAAGAGGACTAACTGGCTAAGCAGTCGTACTGCTGGGAATGAGCTGGGGGTTATGGCAGACAGGGCCAGCTCCAGGCACCAGCCGAGCAAGCTCGTGCTTGGGGCGGCAGATTCCCTTTTCTTTTCTTTTTCTTTTTGGTTTGCCGCTCCGGCCGCACTGTAGGGGTCGGCGGCGCAGAGGAGGGGAGCGCCCTGCAGCAAACTCGGCAGGGCAGCCTGCGTCCTTCCCTCCCAGCCGACCGGAGCAGCGCAGAGCCCTCCCGGCAGGCGGCGCAGCAGGAGGGGCCACGTGGCGAGCATCCCGCTGAAGCCCTGGCCGCCCCCCTTCTCTCTCTCCCCCCGCTCCCTCCCCCTCCCC
>NW_020672419.1:0-1567 GCF_002925995.2 Terrapene triunguis | reverse complement strand
TTGTATATTTCCCTTTAATTCAATCTCCATTTTCTTCATTTCATACTGTAAGTTAAGTTAAGGAATGTGCAGCAACAAAAACTGACACAAGCCTTTTGCTGCCCCATTCTGTGCCCATCCAGCAGGAGTAGAGAACAAACACCTCCTGGGGCAGGGATTGTCACACTGGACTGTAAATACAGATACATGTTCCCAAGCTTTGCTGTCTTTCTCCAATCCTGGCATAAGAGTGACACCTACAGCTGCTTGTAATCATGGCTGGCAGGAAGGAGACCCCTATGTGCATTCCCTGGGGAGGCAGGGGGATCTGGGAGACCCTGGACATGGGGGGATAGTTACCCAGAGCTCATGAGCAATCTACTCAGGGGTGATGCAGGAGAAAAGAGCTGGGCCCTGCTTCCCCCGCATTTCTCCTTATCCCCTTTCAGTCTCTTCACTCTCCCTTTCTTCCCCCTTCCCCAACCCTCTGGCAGGGAGACTTGGTCACTTTCCTGCTCCCAGGGGCGCTCACTCTCCCGTAGCTGGATTGGCCCCTGCGAGTGCTAATAGGAGCGAGAGCCTGGGTGCGGGTCAGTCTCTGCAGCAGCTCTGGGACACACAGAGGCAGGAGGAGGAGCAGAGATGGGGGTGCTGTAGGAGACTTGATTCAGTAATGTTGGAGCATAAGCTTTCGTGGGTGAATACCCACTTTGTGAGATGATGAAGTGGGCATTCACCCATGAAAGCTTATGCTGCAATCCGTCTGTTAGTCAATAAGGTGCCACAGGACTCCCTGTCGCTTTTTACAGATCCAGACTAACACGGCTACCCCCTGATACTTCATTCAGTGAAATCCTTTACAGAACCAAAGAATCCCTTATCAGTGTATCTGGCTGCATAAAGTCTCACAGCAGTTCACCCATTTGTCTTATCTGCTGCTGGGATTCCCTGAATTACTTTTATCACTTCATCATTTTGCTTTGTTATTGTGCAGATTCAGGTCATTGTGCTATTTAATTTATATTTTACCAACAAGTCCTCCTTGAAAATATGCAGCAGTAAGTACGTGCTAGTTTTAGCAATGACATCTGTGTTTCTGGTATTGCACTTGCTCTGTTTTTTTACTGTGATTTGGAATTTGGGATTTTTAATTCTAACTTTTTCTTCTTATTTTTAGAGCAGATGTTGATTCTGCTGGATCAGCTGACTTCCAGCCTGACTGAATTTCTGGGCTGGTCTCAAAAAAATGTTTTATTCAATCCACCAATGGTGTTTGCCTTTTGCAACTGCTATTTTGCCTCTCAATCCAGCCCTTCATTTTTTTCCGCATGCCATTGCTTGTGTGTAGAACTTGATTAGCAAATATTCAATAACGGCCGTATACGCGCTCATGTAACATCCTTGTCAAAGGCAAAAATCTATTGTAATTTGTGCTGAACATTAGAACTGCTGTAGTGGGTCAGACGAATAGTCCGTCTAGTACAGGATCCTGTCTTCTTCTGACAGCGGCCAGTGCCAGGTGCTTCTGAGGGAATGAACACAACAGGCGATCACTGAGTGACCCATCCTGTCAGTCAGAGGTTTAGGG
>NW_020672418.1:0-10069 GCF_002925995.2 Terrapene triunguis | reverse complement strand
AACATACCTTACTTCAGCTCATAGCATTAAACCAGACGCGATAAATCGATCCCAGAACATCGATTGCCTGCCGCCGGACCCTCCGGTAAGTGTAGACGTACCCAAAGTGAGCACATCTCTGGTGTATCTCTCTGGGAAGGAAGCTCTGTGGCCATTCCATATCTGGTACCGAAGCATGACCTGTTAGTAGCAGCCCTGCAATCTACTGTGTACTAGGTGTCTACGACATCGTATCGGGAAGAAAACTAGTGCCAGAGGAGAACAGAAACAGAAAACAGCAAGAAAAAGTTGCAGGATTGATTTCATCAATGTGTCACTCTTCAGTGCCCCAGCAAACTTCAGTTGACACACCTTTAGAATGGAAGCAAGATTTTGCATGGCTACAAAAGTCCACCACGAAACTGGAGATATTCAGGTATCAATTTTAATTTATGCTATGGGGAAGCAAGCAGAGTCTATCTTAATTTAATTTAAGCCCCCCTGTATTCAGACCTACATACTATTATAATAAACTTTGTACAAGGCATACCCTTGTGAGGTATCATTTGAAAACTAATAACTCACTCATCACTAATATTCTTGGAATTATGACTAAAGTGTGTTAAACCAGGCATGTTGGGGGAGATGGTAAACAGCTCTGCTGAGACAAAGGAATGTGCATTTGATTCTCTGACCTTCCCAATCTTCAGGCAAAAAAACAATGAAGATCCATATTTACATATAAGCTGTACACTGTGCCACCAAGGCAGCAGGGGGAGAAGATGACAGGAATCAGAACAATTTGCATTTCAGCCAACACCAGTAGGAGAAAGAAAGAGAATATGAAGCTTCCTTCACCACCAGACTCCATGTTACCTTCTTCACAGCTTGAATAAACTTTACTTTGAGGGGTAACCCTCAGAAGAATACATTTCAAAGGTTTACTGGCCTATAAAGACAGGTGATCTGAACCTCAAGTGATAAGCAATTGAATCAACTGATTGTATACAATATTACTCTATTATAAAAATGCATTGAGTGAGGTCTTTTCTGAATGTTAATGGGGATTAATATCATTGTGAAATGTATGTATTATTATATGAGGAAATATAGATACTTAATTATATGTTTTAAAGTCTGTGGCCAAGCAGAGAAACACAGGTTCCTTCCCAGACAGGAGAGAAAGCAGCTATTTACTTGTCTCCTATGCAAATTAAGCTGGTGCAGTCAAAACAATGGAAGCCCTATTTACATACTGGGAGATGGGAAGCCCACAGGAAGGGAAACTGGATGAGGTCATCCTGCCTCCTGAAACAACATCATTGAACACTGGAAGATATAAGCAAAGGCAGAAGCCACATCTGGCATCCATTACAAGACAAACACAAGGGAACACAGTTCTTGCAAGCTGAGGAAAATGGGCTCTTCAACTAAGGTAGGTTCAAGGCTCTGCAAACTGAATATAGGTGAGAAACCTGCTTAGATTCTCATGAAACCATATGAGTCCAGGAGTTGGAGCTCTAAGAAAAACCCATCAAATATTGTGAGAATTGCAATACAATCATGGCAGTTGGCAAGAATGTAGTCCTGGCCAAGACAGGACATCTGGCAGTTGTGGAAATGTGTTTTAGGAGAGATTTGAGTCAGTGTAGGCTGGTTTGTCTCTATCTAGGTACTTTATATCTGTGCATCTCATTGGGCACACAAGGACGGAAGGAAAATGCAAGAATAAAGGGATAAATGGACGATGGCACAAAGAGAAATATTTTTTTGTAGCTCTTGTCTGACCTCCATTCTCTTTCTTACTGTGCCTGCTGGAGGGAAGGCTGAGGGGTGCACAGTAGTACTACCAACCCCACGTATTCAAAAATCATGCGCCAGGCAGTTACTTTTTTTAAAATCCTGGGGAGTTTAAATATATTTTGTTTGTTTTATTTGCCTTCTGTTGTTTGAGCCTTCAAGGGTGCACTTGAGTCATATTTTCAAGTTTTTCCTCTTCATCAAGGGCTTAAAAACGTACTCAGAAAGAAAGAGAAATCTGAGATTCTCACTTTATTGCACGAGACCAGAAATTGTGCCTTCAGGAAAAAAACACCAAATTTCATGGGACTCACAATAAAATCTCAAGAGTTGGCAGTATGGCATAGGGATAATGATAACTTAGTTTAGGGTCCTCAAATTAGGTATTGATTTCTTTTAAAGGGGTGGAAGGGAAAGTTACAAAGCCTAATAGGAGAAGAGGAGAGGTGTTGAATTAAAAACAAACCCAATAATCCGTTCAGAAAAAGGTATGTTTTAATCTAAACATTTCCCCCCGTGTTAATGGGATTATATAATGAGGTTGCCGGTGATAGCGGGGGACTTGAGTTGATGATGATCCTGGAAATCTCTTCCTATCCTGTGTTCCTAAACCCAGTCACAGGAGCCTTGCACCCATGAGTAAGAACCAAAAAGCGCAACTCTGTAGGCGCAAAGGGAATTCTAACACA
Organism: Terrapene triunguis; assembly: GCF_002925995.2. Classification (NCBI taxonomy): domain Eukaryota; kingdom Metazoa; phylum Chordata; order Testudines; family Emydidae; genus Terrapene; species Terrapene triunguis. The sequence continues at coordinate 7,601 of NW_020672418.1, read as the reverse complement.
CCTCTGCAGTTTCATTCTCCATGCTCAGTGAAGTCCAAAAAAGCAAGTGAAGAACATCAATGAAGGAAAGTACATTTTATTTTTAACACTCTTTTGGTGCTAATAATCCCCAGCGAGAGAGGCCAAGGAAAAGGGAGGATTTTGACTCCATCGCTCTGAAATGTCCCTGGGCATACCCAGTCTCTCTCTGGGCAGGAGACGGCCCTGCAGGGGGCATGAAGACTCCTGCAAAACCAGGGAAGGACTTCAGGGCAGCAGAGTGAGGAGGAAGCCTAGGGGAAAAGTTGGTTGTAGCCGTGTGGACTCACCCCTGCGGCGCCTCCTGCTGGTTGTCTCTGGGAATTAGCTCATCCAGCCTCCAGAACGCCCTCTGCAGGCCGGTGTCCTGCTGCCGCTTGGCCCCCCCAGTGTCCCTCCCAGACCCAGTGCCCCGTTATCTGGGGTGCTGCCCCCTGGCAGTAACCCCTCACTCTCAGGGTCTCCCCTCCCAGGGGAACCCCCACCCCTCTATCCCCACCTCGCCTCAGTACACAGCTACTGCCAGTCATCGTCTAGCCCCACGCCCTGGGGCAGACTGCAGTATAAGCCACTCATCACAGGCCAGGTTGGGTTTGGACCTGCTGCTAGGGTGACCAGACGTCCCGATATTTAGGTGTTTGTCCCGTGTCCCGACCGATCTTTGGTCAGGACGCAATTTGTCCCCATATTTCGCTCCACCGGCAGTTTTTTTTTTTTTTGCTCCGCCGGCGGACCCCCCATGTGTCCCAATATTTTCTTCCTCTCATCTGGTCACCCTACCTGCTGCCTCTGCCTAGCCTTGAGCTGTCCCCAGCAACACCAGTACCTGTTTGGCCTTCTACTAGGCCACAGCCTGGGGGGTTTCCAGGCCAGAGCTCCCCAGCTCCCTTGGCCTTCCCCCAGCCCTGCTCCACTCCAGGTACCTTCTCTAGCTCCCTGCAGCCAGGCCTATCTCCCTCTACAGCAGTGGTTCCCAACGCGGTGCCCGCGGGCACCATAGCACCCGCCGGGGCATTTATGTGTGCCCGCCTAGTGCCCAGCAGGAGAGAGAAGCCGGGGCCCCGCGCCTGCTGGGAACAGAGAACTCAGGTTGTGGGTGCGGTATTCTCTGTTCCCGGCAGGCAGGGGCCCGCCTAGTGCCCAGCAGGAGAGAGAAGCGGGGCCCCGCGCCTGCTGGGAACAGAGTACTCCGGGGCTGCAGGCTGCGGGCGCCGGTGTTCTCTGTCCTCGCGGCTTCTCTCTTCTCTCTGGATTCATATATTATGTAATATTAAATATGACGTTTTTCGTATTATTTAATGTACAAATACAAAATAAGCCTTGAAAAATTGTTGGCGCCCGCCACACTCTTCTGAAAACATGAATGTGCTACTGGCCACAAAACGGCTGGGGACCACTGCTCTACAGGAGACTGTGTGTCTGCCGCTGGCTTCCCTGTCTTTTATAGGGCCAGCTGAGTCTGTTTGGGGCATGGCCACAGCTGAGGCTGCCTCCCAATCAGCTCAGCCTAAGGCTCCCAGCCCCAGCCTTCTCCAAGGGTTGGCTTTTAACCCCTTTCAGACCAGGAGTGGGTGACCACCCTGCTACATTGGTCTTGAGAACCCCTTTCCTCCCACCGTACAGAATGCTGACCAGAGGCCAGGAGAACCAGGGAATAGCCAGCAGGGTGGAGCAAGCTCCAGCAGTGGGCCTTTATAAAAGGGCAGAGTCTGGATCTCCAGGGAGAAAGTTCAGGGATACGTTTAACTGGGGAACAGAGCAGAGGGGAAACTTAAGAGGGATGACAGTTCAAGCGAGAGGAAGGAAGCAGTGGTTTCAATTTACTTTTTTTTTCCATTTAGGATTTGTTGGGAGACTGCGGGGGCAAGTCTTGTGAGTCCTTGCCCTGAAAGAAGGGTGACCCTTAAGAGGTCATGGAGCCTGGGAAGAATACAGGCACACAGTGGGCCCAGAAGGGTCTGTGGGAACAGCCTGTGGACAGGCTGAGGGAGGCAGAAGCCCAGGGTGCAAGCAGGAGGCCTGAATATGCAGACCTGGGTTGCTCACAACAGAGGAACTGGAATGGAACCATTCTGTGGCAGTAGAATGTAGCAAGGATCTTTGTAGCAGCCCTGGAGCAGCAGTGAAGAGCGGTTTCTCCCTTTCTTCCTGTCCCCTGTATCTGGATGTGAGGCAGCACTAAGATGGTTAATGTTTGTATTTCCCTGTAGGACAGTGGATGGAAGGAAAAACTGTTTCAACATTCTCAAGATTCTCAAAGTGATGCAACAACCTTAATGCTTAATGCACTGGAGTTCTCAACTTAAACATGGTTTCTTTAGTTCCCCGCACCCCTCAGCCCTGCCACACACAATACATTCTGCTCATGTAAACAAGTAGCTGAGTCATTGCCCATTAAGAAGAGAAGCACTGACAAAAGGAACTAGAGAAATCAATATGCCTGACTCAACTCATCAAAAATGCTGAAGAGATTCAGGTCAACAAACAGCAGTAGATTCAGATACAAAAATATCTTTTAAACCCTTCTACCCACTTTTTCTTTGCAGACACAAGTGAACAGTAAAAAACAAAACTCTCAGAGGTGTGAAGACCAGTGCTCCAGACCAATTCTAACATTCTCTGTAACCAAATTCACCCGGCAGTGTCAATTACATAAGGAGTTCATCTTCACTGCCTGTCCTAAATGATTGTGTAGTGTTCCTGTGCAGTTAAATGCCTGTTTTGTTTCACCCCAGAGGTGGCTGCATTTCAGCAGCAAGTACAATGATAGACATCTGTGCATCAGTTTTTACAGTATCTCATGAGACTTTGGGATGAAGGCTGCTATATAAATGCAAGCTATAATAACTAACCCCCACAGAAAATGTGCTTTGAGAGAGTTTTTCTTGTATAATACAAGGAGTAGAAAGGGCACTGCTAGCCTCCTAGTTACATTGTATATTCAAAATTCAAACTACCCAAGTTCCTCTCCAAGGGTAAAATTCCCTGGGGAGGATGGGAAAGGGGAGTTGAGAGATTTACGTGGTTCTAGGACTTTTGAAATGGCCTTCTGCACAGGGAAAGATTTCACTCTAACCTGTTGTGTGCTGAAGATCGCTTTCTCATCATATTGACAGATGAAAAATTAAGCAATTCAAATAGGTGCTGTTATGGCTTCTGCGTGTCTTCTGTTTTCTCCAGGAAATTGCCTGCCACTATTGCCAGAAGCTAAGGCAGAGCAGAAATAACTTACTCAGTGGGAACCCCTCCTCCCCAGAAGTCGGCCTTGTGAGGAGTTGCCTAGAAGAGGTACAAATTTACAATGGGAGCCACGATGCACTTCAAACAAATTGATCTGTTGAAATGGCTGGGGGAATAAAATTGCTAATTCATCCAGAACTCCAGGGAAGCCCATCATTCCATAGGCATGGGAAGTAGGGTGTGGGGGGGATGCTGCAGCACCCCCAGGTTTTATGCGGGGCCACTGGCTCCGTGCCCGGGACCCTGCTCCTGGCCTTCCACCTGTCCTTCCGCCTCACCTCCCCGAGCCTTGTGCCCGGGGCTTGGGTCCCAGCCACCGGCCCCACTACCCAGCCGCTGGCTCCACACCCCGCACTCCACTCCCCAAGCCCACACCTGGGGCTCGGTCCCAGCCACCGGCCCCGCTCCCTGGCCGCTGGCCCCACTCCCGGTCACGGGGCTCTGCTCCTGGCCCTGCATGTGGGGTTCCAGTTGTCGGCCCCCGCCCAGGGCTCCGCTCTTGGCCCCACGCACGCCCCCAGCTGTGACCACATCCTTGGGCTCCTTATCCCTGTTCAGGTCCTCCCCTCCCAGAGACACAGCCCTGCTCCCAGCCTGAGCTGGGGGTGGGGCACGGACAGAGGTAAGGGGGCTGGCTTTCAGCACCCCAATACTAAAAATTTTCCAGCACCACTGCATCATTCACCCATGTCGGAGTGATGATAAAGATCATAGGCTTTGTGGGCTTACCACGCAGAGCTGCGGACAAAAATTGCCTGCAGTCTGCTTCTTGGAATACCTATCTGGCCATCTACTGCTGTCATCACCATGATGTCCGAGCCCTTTATGCCAAGCATACCGTATGTCAGACGCTAGCAACTCCAACTGCCTCTCTGCTACCAGGAATATGTTAATTAATGGGAAAAACCAAACAAAAGTACAAGTGTAAACCCTGGAGCGCAGTTCTGGAATGGCTTAAAAGAAAAGCTCATTGGCTCAGTCAAAATAATCTCTCATGTTACAGGGGGGGCTTTTGAATGGGGGCGGACAGTGGGTGTTCAGTGCGCCAGGCCCCACGTGAACCTGATGACTAGGAGCTGCAGAGAAACTGGCCTGCCTACAACATGTCAGTGAAAGGCCAAGCTAGCTGCCTGATGAACTCCGAGGAAAGACGCCTACAACTGACACTTTGGCAGGTGAAGGAAATAAACAGCAATATCCATGTCTATTCTTTAGAACAAGACTGTGAAGTTCTTCTGGCCAAGTCTGCATGAATCTGTCTGCCCTTCTGGTAGAGTATGAGGAGCTGAGACATCTTCTCAGAAATGTCTTCTGGCTTCCTCTTAATAGCGTTCTCTGTTATTACAGTACAGCCTAAGCACTGGACAGACACAAAGAAGATCGCCCAGGCCCCAGAGAGCTCACTAGCCAGGTGTCAGACAGGGATGCCGCAAGCGGACAAAACAGACAAAGGCAGCAGAGGATGAAACAAGTTTAGCAGAGAAGTGGAAGGCTTGGCTCATGGCTGGCCTAGCAACGCTTGACAAGCAAGACTGGTAGGCACTATGGCAGAGGAAACACCATGCCTCTTGACTTCTACTCTCTCAGAAACCATGCCCACAGGGAACGAGGTCCTGTTCTAGATAGGATTTTATACTGTCCTCCTCACCATGTGACCCTAGGAGCCCCTCAATGCCAAGTGGCAGAGGGTCCACTACACTGCAACTCATCAGGCCTGACACACTCAACACATTGTTGTCAGAATATTTCTCTCAACGGTGCCTTGTAAAGGTATCACGAAAACTGGGGACATGTAGGTCATGAATATCATTGCATGATGTATGTATGGGTTGAATATAAAGAGTTATGTGCGTGTGCGTGAAATGTTCTTAAAAAGGTGTTTGGAGGGCTGTGAGGCTCTGTACCTCAGGGGAACACTCTAAACCCCTATGTTTATCTTTATAAAATGATTGTGTGGTATCCAATGCAAAGTTTGTCATGTTGGGTGTCTTCGGAAGGCTCATGAAGCACTGAGCATGGTTGTTATAGCGATGTTATAGTAATTGTTACATGAAATTATAACCTATAACCAGGGGTGAAAGTAAATTAAAGGACTTACCGGTACGCTGGAGTTCTGAGCAGGGGTGTGGCCTCAACCAGAAGAGGCGTGGCCTCACTCAGAAGAGGCGGGGCCTTTAAGTCACCCCTGGAGCTACCAGCTGCAGAGGCGGCTGGGAGCCCCTGGGGCTCAGGGCTCCGGCAGCAGGGCTCGGGAGGCAATTTAAAGGGCCCTGAGCTCCAGCTGCCTGTTACCTGCCGGGCAGCAGCCCCTGATAAAAAGGGCGAAGAAGGTGCAAGGGCCAAGGGGAAGTGGCCCAGGGACAATAGGCAGACAAGGGGAGAGAAGGAGAGCAGAGAGAGGCCGCTGTTAGAGGGTCCCTGGGTCGGGACCCAGAGTAGCGGGCAGGCCTGGGTCCCACCCCGCCCTTCCTCCTTAGGCCGCACCTGGCCACGGAGGAGCTGGAGAGCAGAGTGTGTGTTGGGGGCAGAGGGACCTGCCGGCTCAAGCAGGAGAGCTGTGAGTGCGTGCATGTGAGAAGTACTGGGCTTCTCCAGTCAGGTACGATTGTGGGTGGGGAGCAGCATGGGAGCACAAGGGTGGAACAGGACTCCTCTGGGCAGTGCCAGCCCTCAGAGCAGTGGAGTGGGAGACCCAGTTCCTCTGAACAATGCCAGCTTTTGCAGGAAGTCGGGGAACCAGTTCTTCTCTGCTCAGAAGAATGTGCAAAGGACCTGACTCTGGAGAGCGTCAAGGCTTGCGGAGGGGTCGGAGATTCTGCTCTGGAGGATCTTTACCAATGAGTTCAAGTGGCATGGACGGAATGGTGTTCCTCCACCTCCTCCCCCAAAGGGTATCGTCCATGGAACTCCTCTCCTTTGCAAAGCCTCTGCTGTTGGCTAGCGCCATGGGCGGTCTTGCCCTTTCTCCCCGGGCTGTTTGCACAGAGCCAGTGTTAGCACACTGAAGATATTTTTGCTTTTTTACATTTTCTGGACATGGATGGTCAAGACGGCCCTGTGGGGTTCCATGCTTGCCGCTTCTTGGTGACCCCACATCAAATGGGCTCAGCCTGCAAGAACAAGGAGGTTGCTGCTGCTGACCGCTAGCCCTGCAAATGCAACACGGGCTCACAGTTGAGCCGACTTATTTCCTCTTTGGGCATCGGCAAGTGGTAAAGATTGTGCAGGCCAAGTTCTCAGCCCAGTGGCACTGGTGCACCCCCATTGCTTTGTATGGGGGGTTGCCCAAATGTATCTGAAGAGAGAAGACAGAGAAGAAATACCAGCTCCCCCTCCCCAAGGCTTTGTCTAGATTTAAAAGGTTTGCCGGTACAGCGATACCAGCAAAATTTCCTGTGTCAATGCAGCTGGTCATGGATCCACAGAAACTGTGCTACGCCTCCACTTTTATACAGAGGAACCCCTGCAGTGTGCCAGGCCCCCCAAGGGGCCCCGCTGTTCAGTAAGGGGAGGCCATGCAGCCTCAACGCTTATGACACGAGACTCCAGCAGTCCTATTTCACAGCAGGAATCTCTCTCAGCTGGATCTGCTGGGCAGAGCTCCTGGTCAAAGACTTTTCATGGTTCAAGGAGCAATGCACCTCACCTATTTGCAGTGACGTCAGGCAGCCTTTTCAAAACAGAGCTGGATTTATTAGGCAGCTGGAACACAGCTTCAGGAAATCCTTACGGTAGCGTAGAGAAGCAATGGTTAAGACATGGTCCACACTGGCCAAGCCAGCATAATCATCCAGTCACGCTGCTGTGGAAGCCATTTCTGCCCTCTCGCCCTGTCCTTGGTCAGTCCCAGGTGAGAGCCCTGTCTCTCTCCGAAGGCCAGCCTCCTGTCATCTCTTGGTCCACTGTCGTCGTCGTCCTGCAGGGTTCACATGTCCTGTTTGCTGGAATTTCCCATTGTTAAGTGCCAGTTGTTCGTTCCTTGGGGTTCCCACTGTCTTTCCGGATCCTGCATTGATATGGGGTCAGTTTCAGTCGGTCCTTCATGATCCTTTCATACCTCCCCAAAGAGTTACATGATCCCACACTTCACATCTCCTGTTCTGCCCAAATCTTTAGCACTTTTGCACCCACCGGTTAGCAATCCCTACTCAAGTAACTCCGTGCCATGCATCTTATTCATAAAATTACAGCAGATTCCCAGTTTGTCACACAGTTTATATCAGCAAAAGAGTCCTCTGGCTGGGATAGCTTATACTGGTTCCCAGAACAAAATATTCTGTATTAGTGGGAAAAAACCACATCAGTGTAACTTCATCAACACAAGGGCTTTCGTGGGCACAGCT
>NW_020672417.1:0-1278 GCF_002925995.2 Terrapene triunguis | reverse complement strand
GCTTTTGACAGCAGTAGCCTCTTCTGCAGGCACAGAAAGAATCTTTTAATTTCAGTGTATTCAGCTAATTCAGTTCAATGACACGTTCATTCAAATTTCAGATACTGACTGGGAGTTGAGAAAGCAGGAAAGCTTCTTTTCCTCTTCCAATCTATGAATAAATACTACATGTGGGGGATCAGATCTATTAGTTCTGAAATCTGAGCGATACAATGACCAGAAACAATCAGTTCATTTCACTAACTGCAGATACCGCCTTACATCAGTTAGGTTTAAATGAAAAATACCTTTCGGTACACATTTCTGCTATTATGTATTCAGCACATTTAAGGTAGTTTTATTTAATTAATAAGCATATTGAAAATGCAATTTCTCTGCATTTTTGAGTGCATTTGAATTTCCATCCAAACAGAGCTTGTACAAATCAGACGTAAAAAAAATCATCATCATCTAGGCAATAAATGCATCATTTGCCATTTTCCAATATAATCAAAATGTAAAAATTAGACTGAAGAAATGTAAATTACTCCATATAACGCTTAAATAAATGTGCATAGATATAGTTTACCATCATGGTTAGCAAAAGAAAAAGCACCAAATGTAGCATAAAGACTATACTTAGTTGCAAATCAACATGTATCAAAAATGTTTTGCATTTAAAACTGAGTTCTTAAACAAAGGAAATATTATCTGTAGTTAGTGAACTGAATTGATACCTTCTGTTCACCGTGTCCTTCGAGATGTATGAATTGGTAGATCTCATCCCCTCACACCTCGTTTTTATGCACAGATTGAAGGAAGAAAACAGGTTTGCTGCTTGGTCAACTCCCCAGGGGTTTCTTAAATCCAGTGAATTTGTCATTGAAACGAACTAGTTGAATAAACTGAAATGAAGAAAATCTTCTTTCTGCACTTTCAAAGGAGGCTACTGCTGTCTAAAGATGTTTTTTAACACTTCAAGTAATTCTGGTTCTCGGGGCTTCGGTGGTTTGACTGTTCTTAAAACTTGGCAGTAGACATGTACTACTTAATATTGGGGGGGGGGGGTTTCTATTCTCTTTAAATTGTTTTAAGAGATTATAATCAGGTTAGGATTTAACATAGGTTGTCAATTTCAAATTTAATTGTAAGCAGGTTTAGTTTAACAAACAAGTCTGTGGTTAATTTAATTTAAAAAATCCAGTTGATATTTTAAAAATAATCTATTTCTCATCCATCTGCCTTGGGATTGAAAGGCTCCTAGCTCATCTCCCAGTCCAGGAAGGGCTGATCCTCCTC
>NW_020672416.1:0-2937 GCF_002925995.2 Terrapene triunguis | reverse complement strand
ACACACACAATCGGCTGCATACAACCGGTTTCTATAAAACCGGCTTCCATAAATCCGACCTAATTTTGTAGTGTAGACATAGCCTAAGTCAGACATTTTTTCTTATGGGTTAGACAAACTTGGAACAGCACCCTGAGAGGTATCTATGAAAGTCCAAAACTCAGAGGAGCCCAAATTTGCTGTTCTCCCACACAAAACAGTGCTAGTATCACCACATTTATTATGGTAAATTATTATAAATACAGGACCACAAAATGGACTACAGAAAGTGTTAATTTGGCTACCAAAATGAATATTCAATGATTTAAATCATTCAAGCCAGCTCTACTGTCTGGGCAGAGTATTTGACCATATAGGCCATCAAACCATTAGGGAGCTCAAAATGCTGAGTGCTCTAAGACCTGCCAAATATAAATAGCTTCATCACTCAAAAAAGTTCTAAGGGTCTAGTTCTCCCTCAATGTCCCTGCTCCCATGTAGATCAATGGCAACGTTCCCCACAGACTTCAGATGAGCAGGACCAGCCCTTTAGTGCCCCTGAGCTTAAAAGAAAATCATGTGGGGAGAGTATGCTGCAGAGAAAAGCACTTTCACTGGTCAAAAATAATAATTGACATCACTGGAGATTTTTAAGAGCAGGTTAGACAAACACCCGTCAGGGATGGTCTAGATAATACTTAGTCCTGCCATGAGTGCAGGGGACTGGACTAGATGACCTCTCAAGGTCCCTTCCAGTCCTATGATTCTATGAATATAGATTCATAGATTTTTGTTTTAAAGACAGAAGGGAAATTTATGATCATCTAGTTTGACATCCCGCATATCACAGGCCATAGAATCTCATCACATAATTTCTGCATCAAATCCATGACTTCTTTTTGAGCTATATCCTCTTACCTCATTGATATCAAAGGTCAACATTATCAAGTCCATAGTGAGACACCTGAAAAAAATAAGTGGCAGGACACATCTGCAGATCCCTTTGACTTCAGCAAGAACTGTGGATCTTCACCACTACTTCAGCCATTTATTCAAGTGCCTAATTGTTGACTTAGTTGCCTGGTTTAGGTTCCTAAGTCTGACAAAGCATTTTACAAAAATTAAGTAGACTAAGATTCAAACAACACCCATGTGACATACCAACAGACATTCTGATCTTCATACCATAGAAGGGGAAATTTAGACAGAGAAGTTTGATTTGCCAAAGGTCATACAGTACTCAGAGTAGAGCAGCTCATGGTGCCTACTCCATCCCAAACAGACTTACATTTACATTTATCTTATGATCTCCTTGCATACTGCACAGCCTGCCGAAGACTAGATATGGAACAAAGATCCAAGAGCAACAGACAGAAACAATAAATAGTGCTATTTCAAGGGATTCTACTGCCCTAGGCAAATGGACGTCTTTTTGAATGTTTGCTTTCCCAGAGGAATCCATGCTCATTTTAACAAAGTCCCTTGTTCTTCTTTTGAAGCGAAGAAAAAGATCTACTGTTAGTATAGGTCTGGGAAATTGGTCAGATTCTGCTGTCAATTATGCTGCTGTAAATCTGGAGTGACTGCACTGCAGTCGGAGCAGACACTTCGATTTTCACAGATGTAGCAGAGCAGAATCAGGGCCATTTTTCTTCATTCTTGAACCAAGAGATTTACTTGGTGCCACTTTATTCAATGGTCAGAATTGTCAGATATTGGGCTGGGACACTGAACATTCCAAAGGCCGGGGACAATCCCTGATTTCCTTACTATTGCAAAGAGACATCCACAATACTTCTGAAGAAATCAAGAGGACTGGCTGAGTTCAAAGTCTTTGAAGGGGCTATTAACGAACTGTTGCTCTTTAAAAAAAGTCAACTAAACTTGGATGGTTTCATTAGAGACCACATCCTCAGTTTTAATTACGCCTTATATTATGTTCCACCCTGTGTCATTGGACCACAGATAAACATTTTAGACCAAGGAGCAGCTTTGCTCTCTACTCTTTCTTCCCCCTCCCTTTTTTGTCTCCACTGGACAATGACATGCCATTTTTCAACCTTGTTAAAAGCTGCTGTTACATAAATTGCTAGATCTATTAGTATATCTCAATTACTGCATCTTGTGCTACCCTTAGCCTCTTGTGAGGCACAATTGTCATGATTTATACTATACTAACAATGATATTTTTACATTAGTAAGCAATTAAAGAACTGAACAGCACCCCTGGGAAGTTCAGAAAAGCTTGGAAGATTCACCATCATTTTGAGTTATATCTGGTCTAATTGTATTTACAGAAACCTTCCAAAAGAATAAATAACTTGTCAAAATATTTGCAGTGTTCAGAATAAATGTATGTGTAAAGAGCATCATTAATGGCTCAAATTTATTATAGGAGTAAAACAAAGGTAAAGAAAATGGACTGTGATGAGGTTACACAGGGAAATTGATCACTAGATTTTAGGCTTGTCAGACAGAACCATTCAGAAGAAAATAAAGCAAATTCAAATACTCTTATGGTCTTTGCAAACAGTGCAAAGATGACAGATATGGTCATTAGAGCATATATTCTTTTAAGTTTAATATTACAAAAGTGACAACCGTGCCATGTTAGAAGTTGCAATGCTCTGACTACAAAATATACTTGCCATCACAGATGCAATCAAAGCTGGGTTTTCCCATCAAGGCACACACCACCATGCAGACATGCTATCTTGTGCAATTGTATGTATCACTCAGTAATTAAAATTAGAAAAGGTAGTGAAAGATACATGACTGAACTTGCTTCATCATCAATGATAAAGTGGTTTCGAATAGCAAGACTTAGGGGGAAAAAAGGCAGGGGGGGAATCCTTGACTAGATTCAATGGTATAAAATAGACTATTCCTTTCATTCAGCTCCCTAGGGGTTCAGATTCAATCACTGTTGCAAACACTGATAATGCTTTTCTGTACATA
>NW_020672415.1:0-1056 GCF_002925995.2 Terrapene triunguis | reverse complement strand
TTTAGGTATTCATTAATGTCAGTTATTTTCATAACCACACAGATTGCACACAAACACGTCTGATTTTGACCTAGTTTCACCAATGCAAATCTAGATTAAGTCCACTGATGTCACTGCCGCTGGGGTGATTTACACCACTAGAAAATCTGGTCCAGTTGTGGAGTAAATGGGGGTAAATTGTGTGCATGAGAGGAATCAGACTTTCATTCTCTGCCAAAACAATACCCGTTACACTGCTTGGCCACTAGCGCCTGTTCCATGGCCACTGAAAGGAATGATGGGAGTTGTCTTGCTTGTGTGTATAAATCAGGGAGTGGCTTCATTGGAACCAGAGGAGTCAGACGGGTGTAAGACTGGGGTAGGTGAGAAGACATTTGGGGTAGATCCTCAACACATCAGTGTAATTCCATTGACTTTGGTGGCACAAAATCAAATTGCAGCATCTGTGGAGCTGACCTACTGCCTCCAATGGAGCTGAATATCCATTGCCAGAAGCTGGGGACTGGGCCCATTGTCTTATAAACCACCATTTGTGGCCTAACCACTAGAGGGGGAAAAGGAGCCAGACTGTGTTAGTCTGGCTCACATCTACATTCGGGCGTGTGAGAGATGGAAAGACTGGCTAGAAATTACAGGGAGGTTTCTAACCACCAGCGGGGTGAGGTTCTGGAGCAGCCTCACAGTAGGAGTTCTGGGGGTCCAATTAGTTTGAAGATAGAGCTGGACACATGTCTGAGTGGGATTGTATGACGGGGCTGCTTGTGATGGTGAGGGGCAGGGCTCAGCAGCCCTGGGGCTCAGTTGTGGCGTATGTCTTATGTTCCCAAAAGCTCATGCTTCAGGGTCTCCTCTGGCCACTGGTAGGTGTGTGCTCGATCCGGGGTCTGATCTGGTAATACCCACTACTTGATGACATCAAATGAATAGTCCCATCTAATCAAACATATCTCGCCCTCCCAAACCCCCACCTACCAAAAACATCTGGAACACAGAAACAAATCAACCAACGAACAAAATACAGTACATCCTCACTAGAAAGAACTGCTGGGGATCCAA
>NW_020672414.1:0-1026 GCF_002925995.2 Terrapene triunguis | reverse complement strand
AAAGTGACCTGCTGCTGAACCAATTGAGCTTTTTCCCTGGAAACCTTGTATCCCTGAGCTCCAAGAAAATTAAGGAGTTCTATAGTCTGTTCTCTGCAAGCTGTCTCTGTCTCAGTACTTAAAAGCAGATCATCACAAACTGAACTATGTTACACGAGGGGTGTCTAGTCAGGAACGGGGCAAGATCTCTTTTTAGCTGGCTGCCAAAAATCTCGGGGGCACAAGTAAGTCCCTGGGGGACAACAGTCCAGAGGTACTGGGCCTTGTAATGGGTATCTGGGTCCTCCCATTCAAAAGCAAACAGTTTCTGAGACTCCTGATCAAGGGGTATGGAGAAGAAGGCATCCTTTAAATCTATTACAGAAAACCAGCTGTGGTCCTTGGGGACTTGGCCCAGGATAGTATGAGGATTTGGGACCACTGGATAGAGGACCTCTATTAACTTGTTAACTTGTCTTAGGTCCTGGACCAATCGATACTGCCCATTTGGTTTAGGCACTCCCATTATCGGAGTATTGTACGGGGAAGTGCCCTCCCTTAACCAGCCGTACTGCAAAAACTTTTGAATCAGAGGCTTCAATCCGATTCGAGTGGTTAACTTAAGGGGGTATTGTCGAATTCTGACTGGGCGGCTTCCTTCCTTAAGGGAAATATGCACTGGTAAAGCGTTTCGAGCCCGTGCAAAGCCTCCCTCCTCAGCCCAAACCTTAGAGTTAACCCCCGGCAGCTGGTCTCCCTCACTCTCCGGCTGCGTAAGGGGAGGATTTTTAGCACTCAGAAGGGCCATTTGATAATTAGAGATTTGTTGTTTAGGGAGTCTAACTTCCATAGTCCCATTAGTATTGAACGAGATTTCCGCCTGTAATTTAGTAAGCACATCTCGTCCTAGCAGCGCAATGGGACAGGAAGGACTACAAACGAATTGATGGGAGATATGATGGTCCCCCACTTTCACTAGGAGGGGAAGAGTTTTTTCCAGTTTTATGTTTTGTCCCTCTATCCCTTGAACTATAGCACACCCTTGAG
>NW_020672413.1:0-1097 GCF_002925995.2 Terrapene triunguis | reverse complement strand
GGGCTCCACCTAAACCAAAGTGGAACCAGACTGCTGGCACTAAACATTAAAAAGGTTGTAGAGCAGTTTTTAAACTAGGAGATGGGGGAAAGCCGACTGCTGCAGAGGAGCATGTGGATTGGACAGAGACTTCTCTTAGGGGAGAGTCTAATGATAGAGAATCTCCAGGTTATAGTCAGGAGCAGAGGATGGAAGAGGATAATGTAAGGGCCAGATCAGATGATAAACATTCACATAAAAAAGAATCGGACACCTCAGAAAAGGGCAGACAAATAAACAGTGACAAGTTTTTAAAGTGTTTGTACACAAATGCTAGAAGTCTAAATAATAAGATGGGTGAACTTGTGATAAAGGAGGATATTGATATAATAGGCATCACAGAAACCTGGTGGACTGAGAGCAATCAATGGGACACAATCATTCCGGGGTACAAAATATATCGGAAGGACAGAACAGGTCATGCAGGGGGGGAGTGGCACTATATGTGAAAGAAAATGTAGAATCAAATGAAGTAAAAATCTTAAGTGAATCCACATGTTCCATAGAATCTCTATGGATAGAAATTTCATGCTCTAATAAGAATATAACATTAGGGATCTATTATCGACCACCTGACCAGGACAGTGATAGTGATGATGAAATGCTAAGGGAAATCAGAGAGGCTATCAAAATTAAGAACTCAATAATAGTGGGGGATTTCAATTATCCCCATATTGACTGGGAACATTTCACTTCAGGATGAAATGCAGAGATAAAATTTCTCGATACTTTAAATGACTGCTTCATGGAGCAGCTGGTACGGGAACCCACAAGGGGAGAGGCAACTCTAGATTTAGTCCTGAGTGGAGCGCAGGAGCTGGTCCAAGAGGTAACTATAGCAGGACCGCTTGGAAATAGTGACCACAATACAATAGCATTCAACATCCCTGTGGTGGGAAGAACATCTCAACAGCCCAACACTGTGGCATTTAATTTCAAAAGGGGGAACAATGCAAAAATGATGGGGTTAGTTAAACAGAAGTTAAAAGGTACAGTGACTAAAGTGAAATTCCTGCAAGCTGCATGGGCGCTTTTTAAAGACACCATAATAGAGGCCC
>NW_020672412.1:0-3164 GCF_002925995.2 Terrapene triunguis | reverse complement strand
TGACTACATTTATTTCAGAAGCATTTTGGCTGTAGAGCAGTGTAATAGGACAGAAGATACCATTTTGCTTGTATATAAATCCATGGTACGCCCACATCTTGAATACTGTGTGCAGATGTGGTTGCCCCATCTCAAAAAAGATATATTGAATTGGAAAAGTTTCAGAAAAGGGCAACAAAAAGGATTAGGGACATGGAATAGTTTCCATATGAGGAGAGATTAAGAAGACTGGGACTTTTCAGCTTGGAAAAGAGACGGCTAAGGGGAGATATGATTGAAGTCTAAAATCATGACTGGTGTAGAGAAAGTAGATAAGGAAGTGTTGTTTACTACTTCTCATAACACACGAACTAGGGGTCACCAAATGAAATTAATAGGCAGCAGGTTTAAAACAAATAAAAGGAAGTATTTCTTCACACAACACATGGTCAACCTGTGAAACTCCTTGCCAGAGCATGTTGTGAAGTCCAAGTCCATAATAAGGTTCAAAAAAGAACTAGATAAATTCATGGAGGATAGGTCCATCAATGGCTATTAGTCAGGATGGGCAGGAATGGTGTTTGCCAGAATCTGTGAATAAGCAACAAGGGATGGATCACTTGATGATTACCCGTTCATTCCCTCTGGGGCACCTGGCACTGGCCACTGTCGGAAGACAGGATATTGGGCTTGATAGACCTTTGGTTTGACTCAGTAGGGCCATTATGTTCTCATGTTCACTTTTCTCTGAAGGCTTTTGTTGCTGCCTTGCTTGTGCTCTCCTATTCTCAGTTGCCATGGAACCTTTGCTCTTCTCTGATTATTATTTTGTCTATTTTCTTTGTTACTTAGAGCTTTTATACTAAATGTATACATAGCATGTATGTGACTACTGATGGTTGTAATCAGAACATGATTACTTTGTTTTCAGACAGTTGCTAACAGGTAACAGTAAAATTTAGCAGTAAAAATGGGGATTTAAAGCAATATATACGTACCACATTGTCATTTCTGTAAAAACAAAAGGCCCATTTGTGTTCTTGAGACTTAAAAAGTGATCATCAGATTTTAAATGAAATCACAATGTAGTTTAAAGGCATAATTATGAGAGTTCACATTAAAGTATATTGAGAGAGTCTTCAGGTTTCTTCAGTGGTACCAGTTAATCTGAAATAAATCCAGGTAAATCTGAAGTGTTGTTAAATTGTCTAACGGGAGAAATACTATTGGAATTAGTCACTTTTTTTGTATGGGACTGTTTTGACATCTAAAGTATTTTCCTTATACTTTATCTAGGTATAAGTTCACCTATATGGTTGAGACAGTTCAAAAGATTACCCCAGTGAACAAAAGGTGAAGAGCTACCAGTAACTTGCAGTTGTCTGACATGGTCTCATATTTATTGCTACTATATCCATACTTTCCTTGGAGTGGGGAATGGAGGTGTGAAGGGAAACCTTTTAAATGTGGTTCTAGTCTGAAACGTTAATTAGAGAGAGAGAGAGAAAATATGTGTGCGTTTGGCTTGAACCCCTTCCACCTCCACTTCCCCTCTCTGGGTCCTCATTCCTTTTCCCCACAAACCTTCCTTTTTATTTCTGATAGAGTCCAGGCTGCAGCAAGTTGAGCTGCTGCCTCTGCTATGTAGAGTTAGCAGCATAGCACCGCAAAGAGATTCCTCTAGGCAGCCTGCATCTGTTTTTCTGTGAACTTGGTTTTTCCGGGGTGTTCTGGTTTGTGCCAAAATCAATAGGCTTGTGATCACTGATGCCTAAAACATAACCTGAAAATTTGAAGTTGATGGCATGCAGCTTTCCAAAATTGTTGTTACTGACCGAGAAATGCAGTTGAACTGGGTGTTAGACCTTCCTTTGCTTGGCTGGTGATTATCTTGTTTGACCTCTTGCATAACACACACCACAGAATCTCACCCAGTAATACACTTGTTCTTTTGTGACCTGCAGTACTGCATGTTGACTAGTGTCCAGTGAGAGTATCTAGTCTGTATTAGAATAGTCACTTTAAAATTTCAATTTGAACATTCATAGAATATCAGGGTTGGAAGGGACCTCAGGAGGTCATCTAGTCCAACCCGCTGCTCAAAGCAGGACCAATTCCCAACTAAATCATCCCAGCCAGGGCTTTGTCAAGCCGGGCCTTAAAAACCTCCAAGGAAGGAGATTCCACCACCTCCCTAGGTAAAGCATTCCAGTGCTTCACCACCCTCCTAGTGAAATAGTGTTTCCTAATATCCAACCTAGACCTCCCTCACTGCAACTTGAGACCATTGCTCCTTGTTCTGTCATCTGCCACCATTGAACAGCCGAGCTCCATCCTCTTTGGAACCCCCCCTCAGGTAGTTGAAAGCAGCTATCAAATTCCCCCCTCATTCTTCTCTTCTGGAGACTAAACAATCCCAGTTCCCTCAGCCTTTCCTCATAAGTCATGTGCTCCAGACCCCTAATCATTAATATTAAACAAAACCGGCCCCAGGACCGACCCTTGGGGCACTCCGCTGGACTCTTTCCAATATGTCCACATCCTTCTTGTAGTGTGGGGCCCAAAACTGGACACAGTACTCCAGATGAGGCCTCACCAAAGTCGCATAAAGGGGAACGATCACGTCCCTCGATCTGCTGGCAATGCCCCTACTTATACAGCCCAAAATGCCATTAGCCTTCTTGGCAACAAGAGCACACTGTTGACTCATATCCAGCTTCTCGTCCACTGTGACCCCTAGGTCCTTTTCTGCAGAACTGCTACCTAGCCATTCGGTCCCTAGTCTGTAGCAGTGCATAGGATTCTTCCGTCCTAAGTGCAGGACTCTGCACTTGTCCTTGTTGAATCTCATCAGGTTTCTTTTGGCCCAATCCTCCAATTTGTCTAGGTCCCTCTGTATCTGATCCCAACCCTCCAGTGTATCTACCACGCCTCCCAGTTTAATGTCATCTGCAAACTTGCTGAGAGTGCAGTCCACACCATCCTCCAGATCATTAATAAAGATATTAAACAAAACCGGCCCCAGGACCGACCCTTGGGGCACTCCGCTCGAAACCGGCTGCCAACTAGACATGGAGCCATTGATCACTACCCGTTGAGCCCGACGATCTAGCCAGCTTTCTATCCACCTTACAGTCTATTCATCCAGCCCATACTTCTTTAACTTGGCGGCAAGAATACTGTGG
>NW_020672411.1:0-1122 GCF_002925995.2 Terrapene triunguis | reverse complement strand
AAACCCATGTTGTAATTTGTCCCAATTGCCATTCACCTCAAGGTCCTAAACTACTTTCTCCTTCAAAATTTTTTCCAAGACCTTGCATAGTACAAATGTTAAACTAACAGGCCTGTAGTTACCCGGGTCACTTTTTTTTCCCTTTCTTAAAAATAGGAACCACATTAGCTATTTTCCAGTCCAACTGTACCACCCCCGAGTTTACAGATTCATTAAAAATTATTGCTAAGGGGCTTGCAATTTCTTGCGCCAGTTCCTTCAATATTCTAGGATGAAGATCATCCGGTCCGCCCGATTTAGTCCCGTTTAGCTGTTCAAGTTTGGCTTCCACCTCTGATACGGTAATGTCAATCCCCCCTCCTTTATTCCCCTCTGTCCTGCTGCCTCTATTCCTAAGCCCTTCATTAGCCTTATTAAAGACCGATGCAAAATATTCATTTAGATATTGTGCCATGCCTAGATTATCCTTAATCTCCACTCCATCTACATTCTTCAGTGGTCCCACTTCCTCTTTCTTTGTTTTCTTCCTATTTATATGGGTGTAAAACCCATATAAATACTATTGGTTTTAATTCCCCTCGCAAGGTCCAACTCTACACGGCTTTTGGCCTTTCTCACTGCATCTCTACATGCTCTGACCTCAATAAGGTAGGTTTCCTTGCTGATCCCTCCCCGCTTCCATTCTTTGTACGCTTTCTGTTTTTTCTTAATCGCCCCTTTGAGACGCTCGCTCATCCAGCTAGGTCTAAATCTCCTGCCTACTAACCGTTTTCCCTTTCTCGGGATACAGGCCTCGGACAGCTCGTGCAACTTCAACTTGAAATAATCCCAGGTGCCATCTGCCTTTAGGTCCCTAAATATGTTATCCCAATCCACTTCCCTAAGTAGTTGCCTTAATTTATTAAAGTTGGCCTTTTTGAAATCGTAAACCTTAGTCACAGTTTTAATTCTGTTAATCCTTCCATTTAGTTTAAACTGAATTAGCTCATGGTCACTCGAGCCAAGATTGTCCCCTACAACCATTTCCTCAATGAGGTCCTCACTACTCACCAGCACCAAATCTAAAATGGCATCCCCCCTCGTTGGTTCAGCTACTACCTGATGAAGGAATTCATCTGCTAG
>NW_020672410.1:0-2056 GCF_002925995.2 Terrapene triunguis | reverse complement strand
GGTTCTGTGAAATACTCCAGACAGACGGGACATGTCGCTTCCTCCTGGAGACTTTCTATGGGGTTTTCTGCAGCCATGGCTCCCTCTGGGCAGTGGAACAGGGTTAGTTTCAATTTCCTAAATTCACACTATGCCCCGCCTGCAGCAGCAACTGGGTGTTTCCTTTCCTGAAAATGACTCGGGCTGTTTGCTGAGCAGGAAGGACCCAACTAATTTCACCCCTGGAGGCTTTAGTGAAAAAAAAAATGTACCACTAGGGCTCCGGTCCTGCAATCAGTCCCTGTGCTGGTGGGGAGGGTCACTGAGGCCTCCGCCTGTGAGGATGAGCCTGCAGGAGCTGGAGCTGTGTGTCTAAGGCGTGATAGTCAGGCTTGGCAGAATTTTTTTATTATATATTATTTTGACAGATAATGTTTATTTTAAGCAATTTTTATATTTATTGATTTAAACTTTCACAGTTGCACAACAATCTGGGTTTTAAGGATTTCATTCCAATTAAAATTTTCACAGTTGTGGGAAATTATGGGGGGATCCAACAATATTTTGGTCAGACCAGAACTATTGAATGACACTAGACACTGAGATTCAAAAAGTTGAAGCTTTATAACTGTTAAAATTGTCTGTGAGCAGGTAAATCTCCCCCCTCCCCCAGCAGCACCCCCAAGGCAATAACCCAGTGCCTCCCCCACCACCACACGGACCGAGGCTGAAAGTCCATCTGATGGTAGCTCAGGGGCCTGTGGAATGTGCTGGGAGCTCAGCCTGGGCCCTAGTTGGGCAGGTGACCCTGTAACACAACCACACCCGGCAAGGCCTGCACCCATTTTCTCCCTTTTTGTCAGTCCCAGCAGAGAGACCAGGGACTGCAGGGAGACCAAGCTCCTGCCCCCAGATGAGGGCTGGGGCCCAATGGCCGAGGGCAGCGGGGGTGCGGGGAGCTCGCACTAGGGGCTACAGGGCACATGGTGTGGGATAAACAGAGACCACTCAGGCCACTTGCCCATTGTGGCTGCAAGAGGGATGTGGGGACAGACTGAGGAGGCCTGGGGCAGTCTGGGAAGCAGCCATCAGGGACAAGGAGAGGGAATTCAGCTGTGGCAGGGAAGCCGTTCTGTGCAGAGATACTGCTGCAGATGCAGCTAGTTACCTGGATCATGTTCACATTGGGGGCACCATCATTGACAGGGTGAGCAATGCACTGTGGGTACAGTGCAGTGTTGTGGGAAGGAAGAGCTGATCGCTATGCATCTTGGGATTCTCTGAGTTCTCCCACAGCCCCCTCAGCTGCCGCATGAGTAGCTTGGTGAGCTCTGCATGCTGAGGAATGGCAAAGGAGCACAGCAGCCTGTTCCCCTCCCGCTGCTGCAGCAGTCAGCCTGCTGCCGTGTTCCTAGTGCAGAGCAGAACAGGAGCATTCCAATGATTTGCTCTGTGTTTGTTCCCCAAAGGGAGCAGCACACTCAGCTGTCAGATACTTCCTGGAGCTTTGAAAGGGGAGGGGCGCATGCCTGCAGGGCAGCAGAGATCAAAACACTGAGCACAGCAATCAGGGCAGGCATTGTGGGACCCTGAGGGAAGCCAGTTCTGTCCACAAAACAATCAGCAGTGTCTACACTGGCTCTCTGTCGACAATAAAGGGAGGGGAAAAGACAAAAGTCTCTCCTAGGGGTTGTGACGTTGCACTCCATCCCCATATGCCTTATGAAAATAGGCTTATGAATCTGAAAATGACATAGCTGGAATGTGCTTTATGCCAAAGGTTTCTTATAACATATTGTAAACTGGAGTGTCTGGAGGCGTGCCCGTTCTGGCAGGACAGTTGTTCTCAGTGGTACCCCAGCGCATCAAGTGGCAGTCTCAAAGGGGTCTCTGTGACCGAACCTGTCACAGGAGTGGACGTTTTTTGTTGCCACAACTGGGCATTTTTCACAACAAAAGTCCCATTGCAGTGTGTACGCTCTTGCTGTTTTGTCGCCAAAAGGCAGTTTTTGGCAACAAAACTTGATAGAGCAGACAAGACCTAAGACACTTACATCTCCCCAGAACTCAGGCTTTG
>NW_020672409.1:0-1665 GCF_002925995.2 Terrapene triunguis | reverse complement strand
CATTAAACCATTCCCTCCATAAACTTATCTAGCCTAATCTTGAAGCCAGAGAGGTCTTTCGCCCCCACCGTTTCCCTCGGAAGGCTGTTCCAAAATTTCACCCCTCTGACGGTTAGAAACCTTCGTCTAATTTCAAGACTAAACTTCCCCACGGCCAGTTTATATCCATTCGTTCTCGTGTCCACATTAGTACTGAGCTGAAAAAATTCCTCTCCCTCCCTGGTATTTATCCCTTTGATGTATTTAAAGAGAGCAATCATATCCCCCCTCAGCCTTCTTTTGGTTAGGCTAAACAAACCGAGCTCCTCGAGTCTCCTTTCATAGGAAAGGTTTTCCATTCCTCGGATCATCCTAGTGGCCCTTCTCTGTACCTGTTCCAGTTTGAATTCATCCTTTTTAAACATAGGAGACCAGAACTGCACACAGTACTCCAAATGAGGTCTCACCAGCGCCTTGTATAACGGAAGGAGCACCTCCTTGCCCCTACTAGAAATACCTCGCCTAATGCATCCCAAAATCGCATTAGCTTTTTTAACAGCCGCGTCACATTGCCGGCTCATAGTCATCCTGCGATCAACCAGGACTCCGAGGTCCTTCTCCTCCTCCGTCACTTCTAACCGATGCGTCCCCAGCTTGTAACTAAAATTCTTGTTAGTCATCCCTAAATGCATCACCTTACACTTCTCATTATTAAATCTCATCCTATTATTATTACTCCAATTTACAAGGTCATCTAAGTCTCCCTGCAGAATATCCTGATCCTTCTCCGAATTAGCAATACCTCCCAACTTTGTGTCATCCGCAAACTTTATCAGCCCACTCCTACATTCGGTTCCGAGGTCAGTAATAAATAGATTAAATAAAATCGGACCCAAAACCGAACCTTGAGGAACCCCACTGGTGACCTCCCTCCAACCTGACAATTCCCCTTTCAGTACTACCCGCTGCAGTCTCCCCTTTAACCAGTTCTTTATCCACCTCTGGATTTTCATATCGATCCCCTTCTGATCGGGGGTAGAGTACAGGGGTCGACTGGAGAGTGATCTGTTGTCGATTTGGCAGGTCTTCACTAGACCCACTAAATCGACCACTGGTGGATCAATCTCAGATCGTCTATCCCGGCTTTAGTGTACATGTAGCCTAATAATATAATATATGGAGATATACCTATCTCAAAGAACTGGAAGGGACCCTGAAGGGTCATCGAGTCCAGCCCCCTGCCTTCACTAGCAGGACCAAGTTACTGATTTTGCTCTAGATCCCTAGTGGCCCCCTCAAGGATTGAGCTCACAACCCTGGGTTTAGCAGGCCAATGCTCAAACCACTGAGCTATCCCTCTCTAACCTAACTTCAACTTTTTTCCTAGACTAGACAAAACCATCCATGAAACAGGACTACACATGGGACGAAGACTTGAAGGACCTAGCCTTTGTCTCTAAAGCATCCTGTGGCAGGGATAAAGCATACATCTTGTAAAAATGCATTTCCTTGTACCTTTGTTGAAATTTCTTACCTACCGGATTAATGGAGTGTTCCTTCTCTTTTGCATTGTGAGTACAATTTTTTTTTTCTAAACTTTTGGCTCCTTTCTTGGTGTCCCTTTGGTTTGCAATGTGTATGTCTAATTTGAAAAGAAAAACTCATCTCGAGAAGACCATTGAAATC
>NW_020672408.1:0-1234 GCF_002925995.2 Terrapene triunguis | reverse complement strand
CGGCCCGCCAGGGTGCTTACCCTGGCGAGCCGCGTGACAAACGTTGCCGACCCCTGGAGTAGACCCTACAGTGGTGGATGGAGCAACAGTTTTAATAAAGGCAATGAGGAGCTTAAGGGTAATTGCAGGGTGGCTCATGGAAATGAGGATATGGAAGTAGAAATTACTACATCTGAGGTGGAAGTCAAACTCAAACAGCTTAATGGGACTACATTGGGGGGCCTGGATAATCTCCTTCCAAGAATATTAGAGGAACTGGCACATGAAATTGAAGCGCAATGTGACAGGTTGCCCCCCTTTAAGGTGCCACTTAGTGTACTGGGATACCACTGAGCCCACCTGTTCTGCCAGCCTGGGCCCCCCTTTACCCTGTCTTGCTGATCCAGGCTCTTAAGCCTCCTCTAGCACACACACAGGCAGGGCCACACCCAGCAGAAAGATACAGACACTGAGATCAGCTCTGGGAAGACTCAGCTTAAGGGACTTGCCCCAGCACTCAGGTATCCATCTCCCTGGAGTGCAGACCCAAAGGTATATTGTCTTGCGCTGTACAGGGATTTATACAGGGATTTATTCATACAGATTTGCCCTCTCCTTCAACGTGAAGAGAGAGCTGCATAGCTTCTTGCCCACACCACCCCGCATTAGAAATTGCACAAACTGGGTTTAATAATAAACAAAAACAAGTTTTTATTAACTATAAAAGGGAAATTTTAATTGATAGCAAACAGAACAAAGCAGATTACTGAGCAAATAAAACAAAATATGAGAGCTAAGCTTAATACACAAGAAACAGGTTACAAAATGTATTTTCTTACCCTAAATGTTATTTTAGGCAGGTTGCAGAGTTTCTATAGCTTAGAGTTCCAGTTATTTCTCTTTACAGACTGGACCCTTATCTCAGTCTGGACTCCCCGCCCCTTTGCCTTCCCTTCAGGTGTTTTTATCTGTCCCTCTTCTTGAGCAGGCAGGCAGGCAGGCAAGCAGAAATGGAGAGCCTGAAATGCCTTCCTTCCCAGCCTTAAATAGAATTTACCTAAGGTGAGAAGCCTTTTGGTTCCCAAACTTGACCTCCCCTTCCTGTTAGTGGAAAATTACTGGAAGTCCAAGATACTGTTTAGTACCAGGTGACAGGACCACCTGACCGAGTAGTAAAAACAATGAGGAGTCCTTGTGGCACCTTAGATACTAACAAATTTATTTGGGCATAAGCTTTCTTGAGCTATAACCCACT
>NW_020672407.1:0-4472 GCF_002925995.2 Terrapene triunguis | reverse complement strand
TAGTGGATGCATCCCAGGAGCTGTTGATACAATGCAGGAGGAAAAAATCCCTGTTTTATTTTGCAAACACCTTGGGACATGCTTTGGGCCTCTGCCCTGCCTTGTTATTAGCCAAGGGTCCTTCCAGGGATGCTGCCATCATGTGAGATCCAGGGCGGGTGCTGTTCTCCCTCTGTGGGGTTAGAGTCGGGCAGGTTGTCAGGGTGGTTTGCTCCAGAGATGAGAGCAAAGCTGGGCTTAAAGCCTGGGAGACTGGATTTAAATATTTAGCCCCAGAGCAGGGACATCCTGGGCTGTGACCATGTCTGAACCCTGCACAAGCCAGGCTCAGCTCTAGAGCTGGGAGGAGTTTTCAGTCTCTGATCCCATTTAGTCCTTCGTCTCTCAGCCAAGCCTGTCCAAGGAGGTGAGAAGGGAGCGCTCATCTGTGGAGTGGATCCAGAGGTGAAAGTAAGCCGGTCCAGTCCGGTCTGGCGTACTGACAAGAACCAGTACGTCGTGCCGGACTGGACCAGCTTCCGTGGCGGTGATTTAAAGGGCCCGGGACTCCAGCCACTGCGGGGAGCCCCAGGCCCTTTAAATCCCTGACGGAGCTCCGGCAGCTGGGCTCGGGCAGGGATTTAAAGGGCCCAGATGCCCACAGGGAGGCAGTATTGCACGTGCCTAGAGATTCAAGCATAGATGCAAAGGGAACTTTTACTTTAAAAACTTAGGGGCCAAGTGAATTTAGGCACCGACAGGTTTGACAGAGGTTTTGAGCATCACGGTGGTACCAAAACCAGGACTTAGTGCCTAAAGTAGGGACTTAGGAACTTGACTCTTCGGAGTGTTCAGCCCTTCCTCCATATTTGGCCGAGTTTGCGAGGGTGTGACGGGGTCCCCGGGGTGCAACCTGGACTGTGGGATCACTGAGCCCCCTTTCCCACCAACCTGGGGCATCCCTCTCATGCTGTGATACTGATGTCAAGCCACAAACCTCTGTCAGGTCCTACACTTACACAGACATCCACAGGCAGGGACACACCCAGCTGTGTTACATGAATGATCTCCCAGACACTCATGAACTATCAATAGGGAGGCTCCGGGCAATTCCCCCCAGCTCCTCAGCCTTGCACCCCAGAACGGTGTTGTCCTGCCCTGGTCAGAAGCCTCGCCAATGTAAGTTCATTACCCAGTCTGCCCCCTCCCTTGATGTGGAGAGGACATGCACTAGCCTTCGTCAACTGAGCTGAGATTTTCCAAGCACTTCAGCCAAAACACACAGTTTTAGATTAAATATCAAACAGATTTATTGACTACAGAAAGATCGATTTTAAGTGGTTATAGCAAATGTAGAGCTCAAAGCTGGTTACCTAAGAAATGAAAATAAATTCACAGGCTAAGTTCTACAAACTAAAGAGGATTTGAATCAAGCAGTGTCTCACCCTGACAGATGGTCTAGTTCAGGGGTCTCAAACTCAAATGACCAAGAGGGTCACATGAGGACTAGTGCATTGACCCGAGGGCCGCGTCACTGACACCCCCCCCTCTGCCTCTGGCTCCGCCCCCACTCCACCCCTTCCATTAGGCCCCGCCACTGCCCCACCTCCTCCCACCCGTTCCCTGCCCCATTCCAACCCCTTCCCCGAAGTCCCCACCCTAATGCTGCCCCCAGGGGGTGCAGAAAGGGTGCAGGGTGAGGTGGGTGCTCAGGGCAGGGAGTTGAGGTGCAGGAGGTGTGCAGGGTGCGGCAGGGGACTCAGGACAGGGAGTTGGTGTGTGGGGTACAAGAGGGGTGCGGCAGGGGGTCGGGGTGCGGGATGTGGCAGGGGGCTCAGGGCAGGGGGTTGGGGTGCAGGAGGTGCGACTGGGTGCTCAGGGCAGGGAGTTGGTGTGTGGGGTGCAAGAGGGTGACGGGTGCGGCAGGGGGTCGGGGTGCAGGGTGCAGCAGGTGGCTCAGGGCAGGGAGTGCAGGAGGGGTGCGGGATGCGACAGGGGGCTCAGGGCAGGGAGTTGGGGTGCAGGAGGGGTTTGGGATGTGGCAGGGGGCTCAGGGCAGGGAGTTGGGGTGCAGAAGGTGTGCAGGGTGCGGCAGGGGGCTCAGGGCAGGGAGTTGGTGTGTGGGGTACAAGAGAGGTGCGGCAGGGGGTTGGGGTGTGGGATGCGGCAGGGGGCTCAGGGCAGGGAGTTGGGGTGCAGAAGGGGTTCAGGGTGTGAGCTCCAGCCCAGCGCCGCTTACCTAGAGCGGTTCTGGGGTGGCAGCGCCGTGCACTGAGGGCCACGGGCAGGCTCCCTGCCAGCCTACCCTGGAACCGTGTCCCTGCAGCCCGAGGGGGAGGGGCTCAGGGTTCCGTGCATGTGCTGCTCTTGCCACTCCTCTAGGTACCTCCCACGAAGCTCCCATTGGCCGCGGTTACCTGTTCCCGGCCAATGGGCGCTGCAGGAGCCCTCTGCCTCCTTCCCCCCGCCTGAAGGGGCGCTGCCAGTTGCTTCAGAGAGCGGTGTGGGGCTCGCAATGCCACAGGGGGCAATCCCGCAGGCAGGGGGGGCGGGCCCGGGGAGCTTGGCGGGCCACACGCAAGAGCCCCGTTGAGACCCCTGGTCTAGTTCCTAAATACACAGGCTGGGACTCTTTTCCAGCCTGGAACCCCCTTCTTTTATAGTTTCTTCCAGCTTGGTGGAAAGATCTTTTGCTGTGACGTGGGGGTCAGTCAGTCCTCATTGGTCAAGCAGTCTCCATTGTACACAATCTCTGGATAGTGGATTCTTTCCTTGATGGGTGTTGATGAGCCATTAACCGCTGTCTGGCTACTCCATTGTTGTACCTGAAAGGCTAGTTGTGGTGTTCCCAACCTGACAACATATTTTAGTAACACATATAGCAATAATTTATAACTTCACATACAATAACACATACAATCCAACAGATCAAGACTTTTAAAATGATACCTCACAAGGCATACTTCGTACAAAACATATCATAATGATCTGATAGTGGTGAATATGGGGGTTCCCGGGTGCTGCTTTGAGGTACAGAGGCCTTACATTCAACTCAATGCATTTCACCTCTCTGAGTGTAACACAATAGTGTTTCAATGCTGCATCGGATCAATTCCAACACTTCAGCGAATGTTCTGGGCATCAGCGGGTAGAACTGCCCTGATTGTGTCAGAAATCTGGAAGCAGGAAATGGGAGACACTTGGGGCCCCTGGCACTGGGTGGGGTGAGCAATGGGGGACCTTGATGAAAGAGTTGGGGGTAACTGCACCTTTAATCCCCTCTGTGGGCTATTGAGAAGCCACCTACAGCAATGGCAGGGACAATAACTCCTCGTGGGGAAGGCCCTGCCCTAGCCAGTTTGGTTATGGTGAACAGGGCAGGTGACGGTGGACGGTATTTACACCTGTTGGTGAAAGTCTCCCTCTAACTCCTCACAGCTGCAAGTGATGCAGACTCAGCAGAAATTCTGCCACAGTTCAAAATCGAGGCAGACAGGGCAGGTGAGAGCCTCCTAGAGATGGAGAGAGGGTGGGGTGGGGTGGGGGGCTGCAGCAGCCAGGGCCCTGGGAGAGGAACAGGGAGGGGAAATTCAGTCTCATTCATTCATTTCACAACCATGGGCCTCACCTCATGGAACTAGCTACAGGCAGAACAGCCAAAAGCCCTGAGCCCTGGCTATCTAGGGCCTGTGCACAATTGATTCTGCTTCCCCCAGGATCTCTCCCTAGACTCTCCCCTGTTGCACCGTGTGTTCCAATGTGACTCACCAGGGGCTGCAATACACCAGGCTGCTACCGATGCTTGTGCCTCACTCAGCCTGCAGGCAGCACAGGGAGAGGCCCAGAGCAGGGCACAGAGGTGGCTGTGATGCTGTTTCAGCTCATAGGCACTGTGAGGTCTCAGGGGGCTTGGTGATGCAGGGGTCCCAGAGGCAACATGGAATAATGGGGTTGCCCAGCACTGGCCCTGGGGGGATGGTTCCCCTACCCCACAGATCTCACTGCCAGGATGTTTCCCCTGAGACTCAGCCTCACTTTCCCCTTTGTTAATTTCTCCCCATCCCCCCTGCTGCTTTTGCCCCTAAATTCTTTATTTTCAAAAACAGAACCAGAAACAATAGAACCCCCCAGATGGTGGCCACAGAAAATACTGACCCTAGGACCAGTTCTCCATCCACATCTCACACTGCCCATGAGACTCCTCTTCTCAGTCATATCTCTGAGCACAGTCCTGCCTCTCTGGATGGGTCCCTCCACAGCTGGGATGTGCAAATCCCTTCATGCAGCCCCCTCCCCCCCACCAGCTAGGATGGGGGACTGTGGAAAGTCTGGAGGATGCAGCCACATTAGCATTGGCCTCTCCCCTCCTCAGACACAGTTGGTGGGGACAGAAATGAGGACACCCCAGGAGGAGGGTGTCTAGAGGGACCTGGGATTATTCTGGGGGTGGCCAAAATAAAGGCCCACCAGGGCTGATGGGAACTTGGCCCCAG
>NW_020672406.1:0-3510 GCF_002925995.2 Terrapene triunguis | reverse complement strand
GCCCCGGGAAAATTTGAATTCCTTTTCCTGTCTGGGCAGTTTGAATCTCAGTTCCTGCGTGGCGAGCTCAGCAGCACTGGCAACGATGCAGAGCTCTCCAGCCGAGATTGCCATGCAATCCCAGAATAGAAAGAGGGCCCCAGCATGGACTGATCGGGAAGTCTTGGATCTCATCGCTGTGTGGGGCGATGAGTCCGTGCTTTCAGAGCTGCGCTCCAAAAGACGGAACGCAAAGATCTATGAGAAGATCTCTAAAGCCATGGCAGAGAGAGGATACAGCCGGGATGCAACGCAGTGCCGCGTGAAAATCAAGGAGCTGAGACAAGGCTACCAGAAAACCAAAGAGGCAAACGGACGCTCCGGATCCCAGCCCCACAGATCCCGTTTCTACGAGGCACTGCATTCCATCCTTGGTGCGGCCGCCACCACTACCCCACCACTGACCGTGGACTCTGAGGATGGGATATTGTCCACGGCCGGTTCCTCGGACATGTTAGCGGACGGGGAAGATGAGGAAGGAGATGAGGAGGACGAGGCAGTCGACAGCGCTTACAACGCTGATTTCCCCGACAGCCAGGATCTCTTCATCACCCTTACAGAGATCCCCTACCAACTCTCCCCAGCATGTAACCCGGACACAGATTCAGGGGAAGGATCAAGCGGTAAGTGCTTTAAACATATAAACCTTTATTTTTTACAAAACTTGAATATTAAGACTAATAATCTGTGATTCATGATTTCTTCCCCCTGGGCGCTTAAATAATCAGTAACAACTATTTATGAAAAAAATCAAACAGTGTCCGGTTGTGCATGATTGTGCTGCCCAAGCTGCTCCACTCTTTTGTCCCTGCTACTGCAGCTAGATAAAAATCCGGTCAATATGTCCGGGAATAGAGCAGTAGTCCTCCACGGACATCTCCACAAAGCTCTCCTGCAAGTAATGGGATAGCCTGTTCATCAGGTTCCTGGGGAGAGCGGCTTTACTTGGTCCTCCGAAGTACGAGACGTTCCCGCGCCAGGAGACAAGCAGGTACTCTGGTATCAGTGCCTTGCATAGCATGGCGGCATAGCCTGCAGAGACCGGGGCCCTTTCTCGAAGCATCCTTTGGATCTCGGTGTCCGGGATCCTCATCAGAGTTATGTCGCTCATGACAACCTGCTTTGAATTAGGTAGGGGACTGTTAGTATTGGGACTGCTTGCAACAAGTTCCTTTACAGAACTGTGACCGCTGGTTTACAGCCACGCGGTGGGGGCGGGAGAGGGCCAGCATCCAGGGAAGTTTCCCTGGCACATCCGCGAGGAGGTGGGACAGGGCCAGAGTTCCTGCTTGGCCAATTGCTGACAGCACAGACTGGCAGTGCTTTCAATGTGAAAGGTGGCCAGTGGTACTCCTAAAGTTTTAATCTGCCACAAGTCTACGGCTTACCATGTTTGCCTGCTACAGAGAGTACCGTGTCCTGCCCCGGTTCCCAGATCGGCAGTGCAAAAGCCCAGGAACTGAAGGCGAGGTTCGAAAATTCGACCTTGTCCTCAGTGCGCATGTGATAGCTGTGGTTCATGGTCTTGTTCACAGAGAACGACTATGTTCTTGATTCACAACTACATTTCTCTTTCGGAGGAATTCACTGCCTTTTCCTCATTCCCACAGCCACATCTGCAACTGTCTCCCAACCCAGCCTGGCATCACACTCCCAGAGGCTAGCGCACATTAGGTGGAGGAAGAAGAAGACGCGAGAGGACATGTTCTCCGAACTTATGGGCTGCTCCCGAGCCCAGGCAGCACAGCATAACCAGTGGAGGGAGAATTTGTCCCAAATGCACCGGACACACATGGAACGTGAGGAGAGGTGGCGGCAGGAAGACCAGCAGGCGACTCAAACGCTGCTTGGACTAATGAGGGAGCAAACGGACACGCTCCGGCGCCTTGTTGATGTTCTGCAGGACCGGAGGCAGGAGGACAGAGCCCCGCTGCAGTCTATCAGTAACCGCCCTCCCCCGCCACCAAGTCCCATACCCCCCTCGCCCAAAGTCCAAAGAAGGAGGGGCGGAAGAGTCCGTGAAAACTCTCACTCCACCCCTGCAGACTGCTCAAGCACCAGAAGGCTGTCATTCACCAAAATTTGAAAAGTCCTTTCCTGGCCGCCTCAACCAAGCCCCCGTCCAAGTTTCATCCCCCAGTTTCATGTGTGGTTGTTAATAAAAAATATGTTTCTGTTCATTACTGTTTCACTCATGCTGTTTTGAGGGAGAGTCTGTCTGCAGGGGGGGAAGGGGCTTGGTAATTGGACAGGACAGTCACCTTTAGCAGGCTACCGAGGCGGGGGCAGGTCCAGCAGCAGGGCACATACACAGTGCAGTGACTAGTTACCCTGGTCAGTCTGGGAGGTGGTTTTCATGTTCTGTGGGGGGCGGCGGGGGGGGGGTTAGTGGCTCTGTGACTTTTTGGCGGGGGAGGGCAGTTACAGATCGTATGCAGCGGTCCTTGTCCTGGATCACAGAGCCACGCAGCAGGGGATCTGTAACCCTCCTCCCCCTGCCATAAAGTCACATAGCCCCCACATACACGCAGTCCCACTCAGGAGGGCTGCCACGCTACGTTGAAACAACTAGTCCGCTACTGTGAATCCTGTCATTCCTGGAGTTTAGAAGGATCATTTGCATCAGTACACTACACCCGCTCCCCACCACAGTCTGCGTCCCCGGTTTCAAAGATTCCCACGAAAACAGTACTAAAGACAACGGTGTTCAATAACAAAAGTAAAACTCATTTTAATATTTTGGAAGGGGGTGGAGGGGGTCTGTAACTGGAGAGGATAGTCATCCTTAACTGGGTAAAGAAACGGGGGCAGGTTCAGCTTCTCTGTACAGAAAGTTAAAAGTCACGGGTTACCCTGCTCACTGTGGAACCTGGCTTTCAAAGCCTCCCGGATGCACAGCGCGTCCCGCTGGGATCTTCTAATCGCCCGGCTGTCTGGCTGGGCGTAATCAGATGCCAGGCTATTTGCCTCAACCTTCCACCCACCCATAAAGGTCTCCCCCTTGCTCTCACACAGATTGTGCAGCACACAGCAAGCAGCTATAACAATGGGGATATTGGTTTCGCTGAGATCACAGCGAGTCAGTAAGCTTCTCCATCTCCCCTTGAGACGGCCAAAAGCACACTCCACCACCATTCTGCACTTGCTCAGCCGGTAGTTGAAGAGTTCTTTTTCAGAGTCCAGGGCGCCAGTGTAGGGCTTCATGAGCCAGGGCATTAGCGGGTAGGCTGGGTCCCCAAGGATCACTGTAGGCATCTCCACATCCCCAAGAGTTATTTTGTGGTCCGGGAAGTAAATACCTTCCTGCAGCCGTCTAAACAGACCAGAGTTCCTGAAGACGCGAGCATCATGAACCTTGCCCGGCCATCCAACGTTGATGTTGGTAAATCGTCCCCTGTGGTCCACCAGTGCTTGCAGCACCATTGAAAAGTAGCCCTTTCGGTTGATGTACTGGCTGGCCTGGTGGTCCGG
>NW_020672405.1:0-2438 GCF_002925995.2 Terrapene triunguis | reverse complement strand
AGGTCACACGGGTGTCAGGTGCAGAAACAGAAGTACAACCCAATAGTTCTGATTCCTCCTACCACAGTTCAAGCTCGAGGTTCATCCCTGTTAGACTCTATTACAAGAGAACATTAGTAACATGTCTTGTTAAATAGTGTGTGCATCCTTGGATCTAAGCATCCACCGTAAATTGTTTCTTCTTTATACTTGAGGACAACACTCTCCAAAGGAATTACAAGTCTGTCAATTTCTCTCTTTTTCTTGAGTGTTAGCATTGCAAATCACAGTACATAATTCAAGCGTCAAAAACTTGCTTTAATGCATAGCACCCATTGGGATGAAGTCACCATCTGCACTGTGTTTTCTACTTCTTCTTTCCTTGGAAACACATTTCTATAATGAGTCATAGTGACCCAATGGTAATGACTTCTTTCAGATATGTGAAACGAGGTACAGGGTGGGACGTCTCTTTAACATAGCCTTCTTCATACATGAGGATAATAATTGTCCAAAGGAATTACAAGTGTGTACATTTCAAGCTTGTTAATGCGCAGTGCAAGAACAAAACTATCAATATTGAATTCAAATGGGAGAAATGTTGGTAACAGATAATTCTAGTCTGCTCAAACGTAGATACCAACCACTAAGCAAGTACCTTTCTTTAATTAGTAGAAAATATTCATCTTCTGGGAACTGAGAGCCATGAAAATGATGAAGAAAATAGTAGAAAATGCAGTCGTGGTATGTGCAGTTCCGGCAATATCAAGCTATGGTGCACCCAGGGGGGTTTATATAAAAATGGTAAATGGTAATATGGAGTGCAGTGAGGAACAGTTTCCTAAAAAAACATGAGATTCTTGTACTGAAGTAATGGTCAGGGTACTAATCTCTTCATATGACTGCTGCAGATGACTTTGGTGTAGTGTAATTTGTCTTTAGGGATGGCCAGTTTTCTTTTCCTTCCGAAAATCTGGGTCGCTATCCAGCAAAGATTAACACAGACACTTTGCACGAACCATGTGATTGGTCTTTTTGAAATTGAAGGAAATATTGACATTTTAAAGTGAAAATCTGTGTAAGTCTTAGCAGGAAAAGGCTTTTTGCTACACGGATAATGCAAGGAAGAACTCCAGGCTGTGCAGAGGGCCTGAATAATGCTTTGAACCACTTTAAGGGCTTTATTCTCCTATCACTCCTTGCCTTCGAAAGTTGCAACTTGAGAAGTGCCTGGTGCTGCCGGCTATACAGGGAGGAATTTCCTCCAGCACGATTTTTAAACAAGGAGGGAGGAACAAGGAAAACCAGATGACCGATATTATGATGCACCATAGTTTTTAATGAGAATGAATTTGCAATGCAGTTATAGAAAGAAATAATACAGAGCAGAAAGGATGCATTTCAAGTATTTCCAAAAGAGCTGGGACCGATCACCCTCTTCCTCGGGATGCATTTGAGGCAAGATGTTCTTTTTCCTTTGCTGCAGGTGCAGAGTTGGACAAACAAATTAAAGTGATAATAAGTACAACTGATGCCTGTCTTAAGGCCCCTGTTTCCCTCACACTGTGGGGCTAGTGCAAACAGCCTGAGTGTAATTCAGAATGAGTCCATATGTGACTAAGAGAATAAGCGCGTGGTTGGGAAAGCATTGGCAGAAAGAGTTTATAAGCATAATATTAGCAATCGGTCTATGAGATAAAGGGGCTGAGCAGACACAGTTCGCATTGAATTCAAGTGGAGCCATGCCTGCCCAGCACTTCTGAAATCTCTGTCTGAATCTCTAGCTTGTTGTTCATTTCCTGGTCTTTCCTTTTCCCATTGATATTCCTGCAGGGTTTAACATGGTGTACAGCTTCCACTCAGGTACCTATGGCAAGATAACCCAGAACCGCATGCTCCCCCGTAACCGTAACCTCCCCCGTAACCTCCTCCGTAACCACACAGTCCACCATAACGGCCCCCGTAACCACCCCCGTAACCACACAATCCCCCGTAACCACCTAATCTCCCATAACCATACAATCCTCCGTAATGGCCTCCATAGCCGTACAATCCCCCGAAACCAAATGAGCCCCCATAGCCGGCTCCGACCACAGGTGCTCCAACGGCTCCCACTTCACTCTGCTGAGGGAAATTGCTGAGAATTGGTCCTGGGATGGTTACAACAACCGGTGATGGTCTGATGACCACTTCAGAGTCAGGGCACTGCCTAACGCATGGCTCGTTGCAGCTGCCAGAAACTGAACTGGGTCGGGC
Organism: Terrapene triunguis; assembly: GCF_002925995.2. NCBI lineage: Eukaryota > Metazoa > Chordata > Testudines > Emydidae > Terrapene > Terrapene triunguis. The sequence goes on along the minus strand of NW_020672405.1, from coordinate 203 downwards.
CACCCCGCATTCTGGATAGCACAGGCTGGAGCAAGACATCTTTCTGTGATGGAGGTAAACCTGAAACACACAACAGGGACTAGAGTAAAGAAAAGGTACCAGTGTCAGTGGAAGAAAGGACTCAAACCTCAGTTACTATAGTAGTGAGGTCTACGTGGGGCCCGAGAGAGAGAGGAGGAGTGCACTTAGACCCTATATTCGTG
>NW_020672404.1:0-1523 GCF_002925995.2 Terrapene triunguis | reverse complement strand
GCCGACTAGAGCACTTAGAGCATTTTATGTGGGGACACACACAATCGGCTGTATACAACCGATTTCTATAAAACCGGCTTCTATTAATTCGACCTAATTTCGTAGTGTAGACATACCCTGAGAGCGTGTGGCCACCGCCAGAGCAAGTGTCCAACCCGCAGCATCCCTGCAGCACAGCCAGGGCCTGAGAAGGAGGCCTGGGACCTACAAGGAACAGACTGTGAACTGCCCTGATGTTCCAGAGACACTGTTTGTGATGTTCCCTGCCACAGAGCAGGGTGATGTGTTTCCTTTAACCTTTCCCATTTTTCTTTATTCCTTTAAAATTAATTGCTGATTAAATAAACTGTATTTGCTTTAAATCATATGTAATGATCAGTGGGACAGGGAAGTGTCCAGTGCAGAGAGGGTACCCCAGAGTGGGGAAACCCTAGCCCCTGTCCTGGGCGACCACAGCAAGGTTGGGGGTCGAGCCCCCCAGGAATCCTGGGCCCAGCCTTGTTGGGGTTACGAGGACTCTGCCAGACAGGAGAGTGGAAGGGGAGTCCTCGAGGGCAGGGAGGCCTCTGGGTAAAGGAAGTGGGATCGAGGACTCAGATCCTTCTGCTAGCCCATTTCACCAGGGTAGTGCAGAAGCCAGGAAAGTTCCCCACAATAGCGGGACCATTCCCCCACTTACATGCGGATCAAGCAGTGTGTAGATGAGGGTTTGGGGGTGTGTGTGTTATGCCAGTGTTGGACCTTCCCATCTTAGAAGTCCAGCAGCAGATTGGGGGCTATCCAATTTATTGCACCCAATGCAGCATGTATGATTTTCTGCCCTATGGGCAGGTGGTGTATGTGTGCACTTGGTGCAAGGAGCTCTTAGCCCTCAGAGACCATGTACGGGCTTTGGAAACCAGAGGGGCTGAACTGGAGGAGCTGAGGGAGACAGAGAGGTACATAGATGAGACTTTCCAGGACACAGTAGAATGGTTCCACCCCCAGTCTGACAGCCTCCGTGCTGTTGAGGAGGATGAAAGTCCCAGGGAAGGAGAACATCCAACTGGAGCAGAGGGAAATGATCCCATAGTTGGGACCCTCTTTCCAAATGGTTTCGTGGTATCCTCTCACACTGAGGATACCTCTCCGGGGGAGGGAACTCCAGTTATTAGGAAGAGACAGGTAATAGTTATGCGGGATTTGATCATTAGAAACATAGATAGTTGGGTTTAAAATGACCGGAAGAACCGCATGGTGACTTGCCTGCCTGGTGGGAAGGTTGCGGATCTCTCGAGACATCTAGATAGACTGATGTGTAGTGCTGGGGAGGAGCAGGTGGTCGTGGTACATGTAGGTACCAAAGACATGGGGAAGGATAGGAGAGAGGTCCTGGAGACCAAATTTAGGCTGCTAGGTATGAGATTGAAGTCCAGGACCTCCATGGGAGCACTCTCTGAAATGCCTCTAGTTTTATGCGCAGGGCCAGTTAGACAAGCAGAACTGCAGGGTCTCAATGCGTGGATGAGACGATGGTGTAGGGA
>NW_020672403.1:0-1153 GCF_002925995.2 Terrapene triunguis | reverse complement strand
AGGACATTAGCACTTCAGGGGATGGGTGGGTGTGGCAGTGACATCACAAAGGCCTTTTGCAGGACCTCAGCCTATTGGTCAAAGGTGGTGGGGAGGTGGTGACCTCACAGAGAGATGCTGACATCAGCCAGGCAGGATAGGGGCACAGGGCCAGGGAAAGCTCAGAGACCCCTGTGGCTTTGCTTCAGCAAGTCTCCTTCTCGAGGTCTCTCTTTGAGGACTGAGAGAGTATTAGGGTTCACGTACGTGAGCGCGAGGAGGAGCCTTTTTGGAGTTGTCTCCTTTCCTTTTACTGATTTTACTAGAAAACAGACGTCCCTGTTTAGAAGGTAAGAGCCTCCAAGAGGTTTTGGAACCTGTTCAGTCTGATCCATCTGGTGCCAGCTGAATTCTAGGCATGGAAAATACTAGTTCAAGGTGGCAGAATTTTATTCTCCACCTGGGATTTTGTCCCATACAATCACTGGGGACATTAGGGTTTGTCCTTTTCGTTTTACCTTTTCCTCCATCCCTCCTTCCTTTCTCTTCATCTCTTCCTTCTTTTGTCCTTTCTCCTGTTCCCCTCCCACCACCAGGAAGTTTGAGGCGGGCTGGCTCCAACTGGCTGTAGGATCTGCTGCTGCAGGGGCTGTGGGTTAGGAGTGTTCCTCTTGGGGAGGCAGAGGAGAGAATGAGCTTGGCTGGAGTCAAGTTCTTCTTGTCCTGGTTAAGTGGTGACTGGGCTTTTAAAGGGACCATGCTGACCCTCCACACACACACCCTGTCGGGTGCTGCAGGGAGGTGAAGGAGGAAACGGTTGGCACAGAGATGAAGCAGTCTGAAGTAGGGACAAACACAAGGGTGGAGCAGTTCATGGTGGGTTCCTGTGCACTGCCCTGAAGGGAGTATAGAGCATGGGCATGGGGAGGCCAAAATTCACATCCAGGTATATCATCAACCTACTCCTCTGTCCCAAGGTCCAGGAAGGCCTCTGGTTTTTGCTCTCTTCGGTAGCTGGAGCTGCTCTGATTTGGGGGTGGGGTGGGCAGAGGTGGGAAGAGGCCATAGGATTTAATCAAGTGTCAGGGGGAGACTCCCCCTCTGTGGGAGATTATGTTGCCCCTCTATGGGGAATCCCTTCCTTGCAGATGCTGGACTCTGCCAGGAAGCCCAG
>NW_020672402.1:0-2507 GCF_002925995.2 Terrapene triunguis | reverse complement strand
CATTAATGGCCCACACTTTACATAATTACAATAGGCCCTCAGAGTTATGTTTTATATTTCTAGTTTTAGATACAAGAGTGGTACATTTCTACAAATAGGATGATCACACTCAGTAGATTATGAGCTTTGTAATGATACCTTACAAGAGACCTTTTGCATGAAGCATATCCCAATTACCTTACATTCACTTATATTTTTATAAAACCATATAGACTGCACAACGTCACAGACACTAGTCAATATCTCCAGTCCCAGAAACAACCCTAGGAATCTCTGTCTTGCAGTGTCCAGTTATGCCCGCTGGACGCTGCAAGCTTACATAAGTTTGTCAATTTAACAAAGAAATGGATATGTACCAGGTTTGTTCTCCCAAGGGGAGTTTCTGACACACTGCAAACCAAACACACTGCTTCAGGTAGAACAAACAAGCAGATTTATTAACTATAAAGTAGATTTAAGTGATTATAAGTCAAAGTATCAAAAGTCAGATTTGGTCAAATGAAATAAAAGCAAAACGCATTCTAAGCTGATCTTAACACTTTCAATGTCCTTACAAAATTAGATGCTTCTCACCACAGCCTGGCTCTTCAGCCAGGCTCTCCCCTTTGATCAGTGGTTCAGTCGCTTGGTGGTGGTGTCTGTAGATGTAGTCGGAAGAGAGAAAGCATGGCAAAAGTCTCTCCCTTTTATCATGTCCTTTCTTTCCTCTTGGCTTTGCCCCCTCCTCTTCAGAATCAGGTGAGCATTACCTCATCACAGTCGCAAACTGCCCAAATGGGGTGACTCTTTTGTTGCTGCCTAAGCCAGTGTCCATTGTTCCTGTGAGGCTGGGCTGGGTTTGTCCCATCCATGCCTCTCTGTTCTTGGAGAGTTTCTGCATGGGCTTGCTTTAAGCCATGAGTGTACATTTTCAGCCTCATAACTATATACACAGGAAATTATAACCTATAACCTTACTATAACAATTACTATAACATCACTATAACAACCATGCTCAGTGCATTATGAGCCTTCCGAAGACACCCAACATGACAAACTTTGCACTGGATAGCACACAATCATTTTATAAAGATGAACAAGGGGTGCAGGATGTTCCCCCGAGGTACAGAGCATCACAAATGTATTTAAGTAATTTAACAGAGAAACTGCATTTACCTCATCCTGAAATCTGATTATGGCTAATGCACACCTATAGCACTATGTAAGTAATAGCAAAACTATTAAATTAGGTAACATTTAAGACCAAAATCTTGCGCACACTTTTTTTTTTTTTTTAAATAAGCCACTCCAAATAAAGGACCCCAGATCAGCAAACCACGCCTAACCAGCAAAGCACTTAAGTCCCATTGACTTTTATAGCACTTTAATTAAGCATGTGCTTAAGCTGAACTAGGGCCAGTGCTCCTCACCTTTGAGCACAACTGCAGCTTCAAAAGACAGTGACCCCTGCAACGTCTCATGAGAGTTATAGGAATTAAAGAAAATTCTCTAAATCGTTAGGACATTTAAACTCCTATGCGGTCTGAAATGCAATAGTAATGGTCAACTAAGAGACTTCATAAAATATGAACCATTTTTCAGTCATTCAATTCAATAAGGCTTCACTGGCATGACAAGCTATACACCTGTTACCAAAGTTGTCAAGGGCTGGGGCTACACACTGGGTTTGAGGTTTGATCCTGCGTCCATTTGTCAGCAGCATCCATTCCTGATCCAGTGGCAAGCTACTGTATAGTGTGATGCCATCTTTGCCATATCTCTCCTTCCTCTCAGTGTGGCAGTTTCTCCTCATCACTTTTTGATAACAAAATTTTTACATTTGCCTTAGTTTCGCACATTTTATTGTAGCAAGGTAGTCTGCTAGTATGAAAGCTCTATGTAGGGATCTGTAGTATTCTAGCTGGATGATGTTTTGATTTGTTCTTTTCAATGTCAGGTATATTGGTGTTTTAGGCACTGATCCAAATATTGAAGAATTCAGTTCATAGAGAAAAAATAACGAGAAGTTCTTGTGGCACCTTAGAGACTAACAAATTTATTTGGGCATAAGCTTTTGTGGGCTAAAACCCACTTCATCAGATGCATGGAGTGAAAAATACAGTAAGCAGTATATATATTACAGCACATGAAAAGATGGGAGTTGCCTTACCAAGTGGGGGGTCAGTGCTAACAAGAAGGGGTGAATATCAACAAAGGGGAAATTACTTTTTGTAGTACTAATGAGGCCAATTCAATCAAGGTGAACGTCGCCCATTCCCAACAGTTGACAAGAATGTGTGAGTATCAACAGAGGGAAAATTACTTTTTGTAATGACCGAGCCACTCCCAGTCTTTATTCAGGCCTAATTTGATGGTGTCCAGTTTGCAAATTAATTCCAGTTCTGCAGTTTCTCTTGAAGTCTGTTTTTTTTGTTGAAGAATTGCCACTTTTAAGTCTGTTATTGAGTGTCCAGGGAGACGGAAGTGCTCTCCTACTGGTTTTTGAATATTACAATTCTTGATGTCTG
>NW_020672401.1:0-1758 GCF_002925995.2 Terrapene triunguis | reverse complement strand
CCTACAGGCCAAAGTGGATGCTATCCAAAAGTGGCCGGTAGGGGATTTATAGTTCCTTGACCCACCTGGTGCCCCAGGTAAGTCACTCTGTTTTGGCCTATTTGACACTTTTTAGCCTTAACAGTTAGTCCTGCCTGCCTGATGCACTCGAAGACTTTTTCCAGGTGCTCCAGGTGTTCTGCCCATGACTCAGAAAAAATGGCCACATCATCGAGGTAGGCAACTGCAGATTCTCCCAATCCTGCTAGGAGACCCTCTACAAATCTTTGGAAGGTGGCAGGTGCATTTTGCAGCCCGAAAGGGAGTACATTGAATTCATACACCCCTGCCTGGGTGACGAAGGCTGACCTTTCCTTGGCGGGTTCATCTAGTGGTACTTGCCAGTACCCCTTGGTTAAGTCTAAGGTAGAGATGAATTGGGCATATCCCAATTTCTCCAGTAGCTCATCTGTGCATGGCATTGGATAGTTGTCAGGACAAGTTACAGCATTTAGCTTACGGTAGTCCACGCAAAAGGGTATTTCCCCATCTGGTTTGGGAACTAGAACCACTGGAGATGCCCATGCACTGGTAGAGGGGCGGATTATACCCATCTGTAGCATGTCCTGGATCTCCCTTTGTATAGCAGTTTGGGCATGAGGTGACTCCCGGTAGGGTGTGGTTCTAATTGGGTGAGTATTACCTGTGTCAATGGAGTGGTATGCCCGTTCGGTCCATCCTGGAGTGGCTGAGAACATTGGCGCAAAGCTAGTGCACAGCTCCTTGATCTGCTGCCGCTGCAGACGTCCAAGAGATGCGGAGAGGTTCACCTCTTCCACGCCACCATTACATTTTCCTTCGTAGTAGACACCTTCAGGCCATTCCACGTCATCTGTTTCCTGGGCTGTAAACTGGGAGACCTTTAATTCTCTGGAATAAAAGGGTTTAAGAGAATTAACATGGTATACCTTAGGCTTTATGTTGGAGGTGGGGGATGCTATGAGATAGTTAACAGCTCCTAGGCGCTCCTGGACAGTGAATGGTCCTTCCCACGACTCTGCCATTTTATGGGCCTGGAGCGCCTTTAAGACCATGACTTGGTCTCCTACTTTGAAGGACCGTTCTCAGGAATGTTTATCATACCAGGGCTTTTGCTCTTCCTGAGCATCCTTTAGGTTTTTTTTAGCAAGGGTTAAAGAGTGCCAGAGGGTGCTTCGTAGGTTGCTTACAAAGTCTAGAATGTTAGTTCCTGGAGAAGGCGTAAACTCCTCCCATTGCTGCTTCACCAACTGTAATGGCCCCTTAACCTCGCGGCCATACACAAGTTCAAATGGTGAAAACCGTAAACTGGGATGTGGTACAGCCCTGTAGGCAAAAAGCAACTGCTGCAACACTAGGTCCCAATCATTGGAGTGTTCATTTACGAATTTATGTATCATGGCCCCCGAAGTTCCATTAAACCTCTCCACCAGGCCATTGGTTTGATGGTGGTAAGGGGTGGCAACCAAGTGATTCACCCCATGAGCTTCCCACAGGTTTTTCGTGGTCCCTGCCAGGAAATTAGTTCCCAAATCTGTAAGGATGTCAGAGGGCCAACCTACCCTGGCAAAAATGTCTGCTAATGCCTGGCACACACTTTTAGCCCTGGTGTTGCTTAAGGGTACTGCTTGCGGCCATCAGATAGCAAAATCCATGAAAGTCAGTATGTACTACTTTCCTCTGGGTGTCTTCTTTGGGAAAGGACCCAGAATATCCACAGCTACTCGCTGAAATGGGACC
>NW_020672400.1:0-1012 GCF_002925995.2 Terrapene triunguis | reverse complement strand
CTACCTGGAATTGTTGATAAATTGTATCGTTTGACCACACTTTGGTTCATTATTTTGTTATGAAATATACTCAAGATCCCAAATAACCAATGTCAGGCAGGTTGATTAATATGGCGCAGGAACACGGTACAATACGATACCAGTCTCCAAAGAGCTGTCCCATGCAACGATACTGCATTCACCTTACGCAGATGGTGCACTCCCCCAGGTACAAATTTCAGCTGCTATTATATATATGATTTCTTTCTTTACACATCACTAAATTCCAACCCATCAATTTCTTCCAGTTCCCTACCTTGTTGTTCTGTTCCTTCCTTAGCTTTGTTTTAGATATTAACATTCCAGGTACTGATCTGGGAAGGGATATTTAGTATAAGTGAATGAACAGGATTACGGTAAAGGCCAGTTTCAGCGATATCCCTGTTAAGGCCATAAGAACAGCCATACTGGGTCAGACCAATGGTCCATCTAGCCCAGTATCCTGTCTTCCGACAGTGGCCTGTGCCAGGTGCCCCAGAGGGAATGAACAGAACAGGTAATCATCAAGTGATCCATCGCCTGTCACACATTCCCAGCTTCAGGCAAACCCAGGCTAGGGACACCACCCCTGCCCATCCTGACTAATAGCCATTTTTTGACCTATCCTCCATGAATTTATCTAGTTCTTTTTCAAACATATTTTAATTGTTACAATATTTGTGGTTAATGTTATTGGTTCTTAATGCACACTAGTATATATATCTACGGTGCAGATAATATATGGAGATATCCTATCCCCTAGAGCTGGAAGGGACCTTGAAAGGTCATCAAGTCCAGCCCCCTGCCTTCACTAGCAGGACCAAGTACTGATTTTGCCCCAGATCCCTAAGTGGCCCCCTCAAGGATTGAACTCACAACCCTGGGTTTAGCAGGCCAATGCTCAAACCACTGAGCTATCCCTCCCCCCATGATACATGTTACAAATATGATATATATCTATATGATATCCAGCATATATTAGGCAACAGGAACA
>NW_020672399.1:0-2496 GCF_002925995.2 Terrapene triunguis | reverse complement strand
GAATGATGAGACCCAAAAACCTCAGTGGTGGAAACCGAGTCCTGGCCGCCAAACCCTGAGAAATAAGAAGTCATCACTCGAAGCTTGAGCTGTCCTGTGGTTACAGGTGAGCACCCTCTTCCTGATTGCATTTCTATACCACCTTCCAAACAGGGGCATGAATGTGCTTTGTGAAAATTGTTGGCAGTGTTGTTGTAACCGTGTTGGTCCCAGGATATTAGAGAGACAAGGTGGGTGAGGTGATATCTTTTACTGGACCAAGTTCTGTTGGAGAGAGAGACAAGTTTTCTAGCTCTCAAAAGCTTGTCCCTCTCACCAGCAGAAGTTGGTCCAATAAAAGATATTACCTCACTCACCTTGTTTCTGTGAATACTAGCAGTTTTAGCCTCACCTTCCCACCCCAGTGCCAGTCGGTGTTAATAGCACCATTTAACAATAGGGAAATTGAGATATATGTCTTGTGAAAGGTTCTCAGCTAAGGATCTGGCTCAGGATAACTAGGGTGAAGCCTGAAATAGAATAATGGAAATCAAAACTAAGTGAAGCTGATAAAAAGGAACATTAAAATGGCATGTGAGGTGGGTAAAGTGTAAGAATGAAATTAGGAGGATGAGAGGGAATTTGAAGAACAAATGGTTTTAGTTAAAAGTAAATAAAAACTGTTTCACTATATCTTAGTCAGGCAGGTTGCAAGAGAATCCATGAGTCAGCGGAACCCCGGAAATAAACAAGATATAGACATTGCAGAGGTGCTATGGTTGAGATTTTTAAAGCCGCCTAGGAATTGGGTGTCCTAATCTCCTATTAGAATTAATGTCCCAATCCTATAGACAGTTTGACAACCTCTTCTCAAATGATTTCTTTGTATCGACCAAAAAGTATTACGAAGTAATCTGCGCCAGGTCAACTTTTTTCAGGGAACAGCCTGTCAGAGGCTGAAATATCAAAAGAGTAGATTCTTGAACTAACTGGAATTTGGGGCTTCTCTCTATCACTTTAGGAGAACGTAGTAATATAGGAATTGCCAGATTAGACCAGACCCAAGGACCATCCTGTCCAGTATCATTCTCCGAGAGCGAGCAGGACTAGATGTTTCAGAGGCAAATGTAAGAACACTGCAATAGCAGTTCTGGGATAATCTCCCCTCACATATGTCGTGTTGGTCTATAATAGTTAGTTTTGGAATGGATATTAAACCTCATGTTTTGGGGGTTAAGCCAATCTCTATTGTTGCCATTAATTATGATAACTCTGGATATTTATATGGCTATCAGGAACATCCAATCTCTTCTGGAATCTAGTTAAGTCCTTCATATCAAGGAATTCCTGTGGCAGTGAGTGTGATGCTCCCAATGGAGATGCAAGAGTGTGAGTGCCAAACTCAGGGCTGACAGTTACAAACCAGGGCACAAACCCCTCATTGGTTGTCAGGTCTAAACTTAGATTTCACCAACCAACTGCACTGAGTGCAAACTCCTCAGGCACTTAAACAGCCTTGACAGAGTCTCCCCAGAAAGTCCCCTTGGTTGTGCCGATCTGTCCTGCCCCCCAGGTGAGCGTATCTGTGGTACACGACCCCTTACGCCAAGAATCACAGCAATATTCAGGTTACTCCTGACTTCCCCCAGGTCAATTGCACTTTAGGTCTCACACCAAAGATGACACTTGGAGCCAATCCTATAGTGAACTACTGTATAGGAAGATTTATTAAATAGGAAAAGGAAATGAGAGTTATTTGCAAGGTTAAAGCAAGAAAACAGACCCATGAATGAGTCAGTCTCAGGTTTCAAAAGGTAATACAGGCTTCTCTCAGCAGCAAGTTATATTTGACCTTTAGGGCTAACCCAGGCTAAGCAGCTGGGGAGCTCTTGCTAATGCCTAGAAACACCCTGCCCCAAGCATCCAAGCAGCCTAGAGATCCCTAGTTCCTTTTGTTTGGGGTTTTTATCCCCCTCCTGCCATCTGCTCTCAGCTGCAAACTCAATCCACTCGCATGACTCATCTTCATAGGGAGGAGAGCAGAACAATAAGTATCTAGTTCTTTTGTTGATTGTTTCGCAATCCAATTGTAGGGAGATTCCAGTTGCAATATCCACCCATAGCCCACCCGGTATTAGGGTGACCAGATGTCCCAATTTTATAGGGACAGTCCCGATATTTGGGGCTTTGTCTTACCCCCCATTCCCTGTCCTGATTTTTCACACTTGCTATCTGGTCATCCTAACTGGTATTGATGGGTTTCCTTTTTCAGGAGAGGCTTAATGTCTGTGGAAGAGCAACTCTTCACACTCATTAACGTACCTCTCCTGTGTGGAGATTCATACTCACAGAAGCTCACTACAACCACTCAAATGTTAAATTACAATATGGAACAGACATTACAGGGGAGATTAATGCAAGCAGCTACTGAAAAGCATTCAACAGAGTCCAAATATTAAACACTTCCTTCTAATTCTAGTACCCATTTTATCAATATTAACCCACAAGTGAGTGAGT
>NW_020672398.1:0-5205 GCF_002925995.2 Terrapene triunguis | reverse complement strand
AACCTGCTCTTCCTCACCATGAAACTCAGCAATGGCTGAGAGGATGATGATTAGTCACTAAAAAAATTGTGAAATTCCCCCAGGGACATGTCCCCCTGGGAAATGTCGGGGAAGGAGGGGGAAGTTTTACATCTTAACCCTAGATATCACAGTGTGTCCCCAGCCCGTCCCAGCCCCCTGACCATCTGCACCAAGCCCACCATTAGTGCAGTGCATTACCGGCCATGTGCAGGTACCAGGGGTCACTGGGGAGAGAATTGTTCTCCTTGTTATTGTCATCCTTGAGTTGGTAGCGGCAGGAAAAGGCCCCTGCGCTCTCCCTGGACACTGGGTAGGGTGAGTCATAGACAAGTTTGTTTCCTTCCTTTGGCTGGACAGAAATCTCCTTCCCATCTTTGCAGAAGACAATGCGGGTCATGGGGGCGTCCAAAGGGACTAAACACGACAGCATGGCCGTGTCCCCTTGGCGGGCAGACAGCCTGTCCAGGAACAGCCGCGGGGCAGGGAGATAGCCTGGGGAGCAAACACACCAGTGTTAAACACCTGGGGCCAGATCCCCCTCTGGTGTCAATCAGCAAAGTTGCATTTACTCCTTTGGCCAATTTACGTCAGCTGGGGATCTGGCTCCATTGACTCCAATGAAGCAATGCTGATTTACACCGGCTGAGATCTGGCCCCTTGGTGGTGTCATTCCATGTGGCTGCGCTGTCTGGAGGGAGGGACAGGATGCACTGGGAGTGCGCAGAGTTTTTAGCCTTTGCTTGTCCCACTTTGGGGTCCGATGCCCCTGTGCATGCTGCCCTTCCACGCCAGCGCAGTGCTATGGATTACAAGGGTTCAGCCAGGAGACAGGCAGAGGGGCAGAGATTGCGATTTGCCCCCATTTGGGATTGAAATTGGATGTCCCAGGTGTGTCCCAGTGGCTTTGTACTGCCGTGTGAACCCACGTCAATAGGCCATTTCCGGTGGGATGGCAGACGCTGGGGGTCACTGGAGTAGCGCACAATGTCCAGAGTATCCCAGGGGCCTGTCCCATTGGGAATGTAAAGGGTGTAATGGGATTGGAGGTGTGAGTGTTACAGGAAAAGCGTCTCCCGACTGTGTGCAAGGAAAAGCAGCCACCCCCACACCCCCCAAATAGCTGTCTCTCCACCCACACTGGTGTAAATCAGGAGTAACTCCCTTCAAGCCAGTGGAGTCCCACTCGAGAGAGGGGAGTCAGGCCCCAAGACACTTACACTGATGCTGCACTGACCCCAATACTCTGAATCCTCAGGGTCAAACCCAGCTCTGGTCTAAGAGGACATGCGCCCACTTACGCCAACGGTTGAATTCAGTCCCCACTGAATACCAAATGGGTGAAATTTCCATTGCTCGGCAAAGTTTGATCTATCACCGCTCACTGGCCACCTCACTTGTCACAGTGCTGTCTACACAGTCACTGGATTTGGCCCTCAGTGGTTTAAATTAGGTGCTGAAACTTGATGGGACAAATTCTCAGTTGGTGTAAATGGATGCAGGTCCTTTGACTTCAGTGGAGATGAACTGGTTTACACCAACAGAGGATTTGATCTGATCTTGTTCCCAATGAAGTTACAAGGAATTCTACCACAGGAAGCAGGTTTGGGCTTTGTGTGTCAGAGTTAAAAATGTAACCCAGGAGTCCTGACCCCCCAGTGATCTGCTCTAACCCACTAGACCCCACTCCCTTCGCCGAGTCCTGACTCCCAGCCCCACTGCACTCATTATTAGGCACCTTCTCTTCTTCTAATGTAGATGACACTCACCTGGAGAGCTACAAATTTCCTGGCTTGCAGCAAGTGAACCTTTTAAATAAAACACATGTTCCTGTTAGTAGTGCAGCCAGATGTGCTGTAGAACACTTCATTCAGTTTAAAATCAATGGACAGTCTCCCAGCAAGGCAACATACTGACGCAGGATGGTGACAGCTGTGGAATCCCCTCCTTTAAGTCTCTCCTGTGCAATAAACTGCATTTGTTAATCGCACTCTTCCAACTAATCCCTCTCCCTTGCGACGGCTTCTCACCCAACAAGCTGCACTGCTGAGTAAAGGGGTCCCTAGACTCATGGATTCTCTGGCTCTGACCTCCTACAAAGGACTGTCCAGAGACAAGTCCTACATCTAGCCAAGAACCTGTGTTTGAGACAGACAGCATCGCCACTCCTCATTTCATATCTCCAAGTGACGGAGAATCAAACTGCTTCTCTTGTTAATCTGTTCCAGTGGTAAACAAGCCACCCTCCCTACGTGGGCCTTATTCCAGTTTGAATTAGTCTGACTTCACTTTCCAGCCATTGGCTCTCATTCAGCCTTTGTCTGCTCGATTAAGGAAATCTACCACTGCTGTCAGAAATCTCCCTGAAAAGGGGCTTCTATGCTGTGATCAAGTCACCTTTTAACCTTCTCTCCCACCAGCTCCCCAGACTGAGCTCCGTCAGCCTCTCGCTGTCAGGCAGCTGTTCCAGACCTCCCATCATTCCTGTAGCTCTTCCCCGAACTCCCGCCTTTCCCCCACATGTGGATCAGGTGAATGGGTGATTTAAAATGGCCCTGGCAACATTCAGTGCTGGGTCTGTGCTAGGGTTAGGGCCTGAGATTGCACAGACATTGCAGCTGTAAAATATGTGGATTTTGCCTGAAGGGTTGAAAGTGTTTTAAATCCTCTGACATAGAAAACAATAAGCAGGGAAAAGTAACAGTGTGTGGCAGTGCTAGGGATGTACTGGAGACCAGAGGTGTGTGAGAGGGTGGGGGACTGGTACAGGCCTCTGTGGGGTCTAGGGCAGCGATGCCAGTCTAACAGCCCACCTGGAACATGCCTCTCAGGACTCATTAAGATAGGGTGACCAGACAGCAAATGTGAAAAATCGGGACGGAGGTCGGGGGTAATAGGAGCCTATATAAGAAAAAGACCCCAAAATTGGGAATGTCCCTATAAAATCGGGAAATTTGGTCACCGTAAATTAAGCAAACAATTCTTGGCCTGTCTCATCTTAGCCGTCTCCTAAAGCCCGACCTGGCCCGTTGGACACATACTCACAGAGAAGCCATAGGCCCAGTGGCAGGATCATGGGGACAAGCCGTGATAACCTCACAGTCTGGCAACGCCACAGCAGCATCTGCCTCTCGGGGATCCAGGCGCCGTCTCTCAGGCTCTGCTCCTTAGTGTCTCAGTGAGAGAAACGCCGTGGCTCTCTGATCTGGCCTCTCCGCTGCTGATCTGCAGGGATCAGAGAAGCTGCAGGTGCTCTCTGATCTGCCACGTGCTCCTCAAGGTTCAGAGAGAAGAAAAGCCACAGCCCCTGTGAGAGACGGGGCCGTGTCTGCTACTGGCCTCTCAATGGCCGGGGACCTCGCTCTCTTGTGAGAGTGGGAGGTTGCTTGCACAGCTTCTCGCTTACGGGTTGGGCAGTTTCTCTGTTGTTCTCTGAGGATTGGGGGGTTGATACCAGATCAGACCAACCCATCTGAGCCCAACTTCTCACCTTTGGAGTTTGATAATGGATCAGACCAGCCCATCTGAACCCAACTCTCCACCTTTGGGGTTTGATACTGGACTAGACCAGCCCCTCTGAGCCCAACTCCTGGGCTAGCCCAGAGTGAGAATTACAGAGCAATAGTGGCTTCTCCATAGTTATTGCAGCAACAAAGTTTCTGTTTAAAGCAGAATTTTAAACTCTGCCTAAAATCCACAGGACAAGCCAAATCCACCTGAAAAGTGGAAGCCTGGGTGAGTGGCTGAGGCAGAGTGTGTGAAGGAAATCTGAGGCCCTTTGAGAAAGAGGTTCTCCATATAGAGACCCTAAAAATTGAGCTGTTTCCAAAATAACAACAGTATTTTAGGTTAGGTGTTGAAAAGGCCCCAAAGGAGTCGGGCATCCCTCATTCCTGGGCTTTCACGGCAGTCAGCGCCTCAGACGTTCAAGCCCCTTTGAAAATTCCCCCCCTCGTGTCCTGCTGTCAGAAATGGCAGCCATTTTTATTAAGGGAAGCTTCCCTTTCACATCCCGAGGGGATAGCAACATGGCAGCTATCACTCTAGAGGGAAGCCTGTGACTTTAATGCCATTATTAAGAAAGCTTGAAGCTGCCCACGGGGAAGATGGTTGCCATGACACTATAGTCTTGGAATGTGAAATTGAAGTTGCCCCTAGTAAAGATGGCTCCCATTTCCCTTTGTTCCGAATAAGACTGAAGTTGCAGGCTGCCTTCAAGGAAAATGGCTACTACGTCATTAAATACCGTGGATGTGAAAGGGAGGTTGCCCCTCGTAAAGATGGCTGCTATTTTCCATTGTTTCCGCTAGGATTGAAGACGTAGGCTGCCCTCTGGGTAATGGTTATCATTTCCCTAAAGCCTTGGGAGGCTGCCCATGGCATAGATGTCCAATTTCCTCCTTGTTTTCAAATGGAAGTGAAGGCAAAGGCTGACCTCAGAGAAGATGGACACCCATGTCCCTGATGTGGCAGAGAGGTTTCCCCAAGTAAAAATGGCCATTCTTTCTTATTGTGGCTGGCAGGATTGAAGATTGTGGCTTCATTCCCCTTAGAAACAATGGGAAATTGTGGCCATCTTTACTTGGGGCACCCTCACTGTCATACCCCAAGGTGTCACTAACATGGCAGTGTCAGACCAATAGGAAGCAGTGGCCACCCTCATAACAATGGCCTCCATTTCTCCTCATGCATGAGCACCATCTGCTCCTGCCCTCCCCCCTCCCCACTAATTCATTCCATTCCCCAGTTTGTTCCATTTCCCCAGCATGGCTCTCTGGGGCTCTTCATAAAGAAGCAACCAGCCCCCTCCCCCCATCAGACAATCCCCTTGTTCCTTTTCTAGCCATGTGGGGGTGTCACTGTGCCCTCTCCCCACACTGCCCCCGTGCCCTGGGAGAGGCCCCTGTTGAGCGTTGTGCCTCCATCTAATTGTCAGGATGCTTGATCCAGAACACCCCACGTCCCATCCCTCTCTGTGTTTGGACAACGCTATGCCCAGCTGCCCATGGGCAGATCACAATGGGGGTGCTGGGACATCACTTGGGGGATGTGTCTGAGTCACATGACTGACCCCATAACATGTGCTGTGTCTGTTTCTGGATGATGTCCCCAGGTGGCTTCCGCAGGTCCCAGACCAGGGTTATAAATAGGATTCTCAGAATTCAATTTTTATTATAATTTTGTCAG
>NW_020672397.1:0-2364 GCF_002925995.2 Terrapene triunguis | reverse complement strand
ATTGGGCCTCATAGCGAATGAAAATGACTTTTCTGTATACCCCAGTGGTCAAGGGAGTCACTTCAGAGCTGGAAAATCCCTTCTCCTGATTGACCCAAGAGAGGAATTGAACTTGGGTCTCCGACAGCCCAAGTGGTTCTCTAACTGCTGGGCTAAATTTTATAATGGAAAAGGCTGCTATTACTTCATTTTATCCCATGTCTCCTTCTGGCCATTATATGCATGCAGAGCCTGCCTAGTGGATAAGGCTCCTCAGATGAGACAGGGTGGGGAACACCGATCTTCACAGTTTTTTTGATCACGCTGCAGCTTTGGTGTCAAATGGGCATGCCTAGAGGCAGAAATTTAGGCACTAAGGAAATGTTGACAATACAAATTTAGGTGCCTAGGGCCAGATTTTTAAAGGTATGGATTTCAATGGGTGTTTAGATGCTTTTGAAAATCCCACTAGGCACCTAAATACCTTTAAAAATCTGGCCATTAGTTAGTTTAGGTGCCTACAGAGTTTATTGGCAGAAGAACAGGTGTTTGTGGATTGCAGTGGTGCCTAAACCTGCCTAAATCTCATCTTGAGGTGCTAAGTCCCTTTGTGGATCTGGACTTTGGTGACCAGCAGGGGTGAAAGTGAACCGGTAGGGGCAGGTATAGCATACCGGTAAGAACTGCACTGGCCCATACCTAGCCCACATTAAAGCACTTTAATGTCCCTGCCCCTTTTGCCTCCCCTGTAGGCGGCCCTGCTGGTAGGGTTCTTACCGGCAGGGCCGCCTACAGGGGAGGCAAGCTTTAAGGACTGTCCTTTGCTGTGGCAGTACTTTAATGTCCCTGCCCCTTTTGCCCAACCCTACAGCTGCCGACGGGCGGGGTGGGGCAGAGGGATCAGCTGCCCTGGGGCCGGCAATTTAAAAGGGCCTGGGTTCCGGATGCTGCTGCCGCTGCCACAGCAGTGGCATCCGAAGCTCCGGGCCCTTTAAATCAACACGGGAGCCCCAGCAGGCCAGGCGGCCTAGAAGGGCTGGCTGGGGGGTGCTGACCCCCAGCCCCGCCCCTTCCACCTGAGGCCCGCCCCGGCCCCATACCAGTAAGTGTCCTGACTTACTTTTACCCCTGGTGACCAGACATCATTTTCACCTGCTCTGCTCTGCTGCTACCAGTTCTATTTATTGAGAGCCTTACACAATGGGTCTGAGACATCAGTGTGTTACTCCACTTTCAACATCCTTGCCATGATTCAGCCCCCTCCTTCATGCCAGTACAATGGCTTTAATTTCAAAAGTTTCAAGCATTTTTTCTCATGAAAAGTGGACCTAGAATGAAGAAATTGGAAAACAACCAGCCAAATGGCCTACTATATAGGGACCAATTCTACAAAGGAGAGTAGAATATGAATGTCCACTTCCTTGCACCTTGAGTACTCATTCACACCTCTGAATGAGACTATAAATGCATAGTTCCTATTTCTCCTCTGATTGATGCCTCTGATGTCAATGCAGTCATTTCTGATTTACACCAGAGTCTTTTAGAGAGGAACCAGGACCTATCATTCTATTCTGGTAGCAATTTACATCTGCTCTGTCATTCTTCTGTACAGGTGTAATCCATTACAGAAGACACAAGGTCATGGAAAATCATGCCCGCATATACCGTGGTTTATTTCAAACTTGGCAAAACAGGGCAGTGGTGAATGAGAATTCAGAAGGAAGTTTCCAATCCTCACATGTGGACACTTCTCCCAGGAAGGAGTGACTGAACTACCAGCTTACTTTGCCACAGTCAACCAACCATTCATGATTAAATTAACAGCTGCTGGTCAGCACTGACCTTAAATTTGCAATCAACCTAGAGGTAATGCTGTTCATATCTCTTTCCCAGATCTAGGCAATCCATTCACAATAAATACACGTAACACTGGTCTACAATTTTTGAGAAGTCGTCTGCTTCAGAGATAAAATGTGCTATTTATTATGTATTTTGATGTGCTGAATTCAAATATGACAATTAAAACAACTGATTGGCTACTGTTTCTAAGATATTTAAGTTTTTACATTTTATGTCTATGTATATTGTGTAGATAGTAGAGTTTTAATCATAAATTGTAAACCTAGGTCTTTTCATGTGTTTATGGTTGCTTTACATGATAATATTTCACCTGTCCTGTTTATGTAACACTTTAAAAATCAGCAAAAGGGTTATATAAATAAAATTTATTATGAAACAAAAGGCAAAAAACTATTCTGTACATAGTTTAGTCCTATTCAGTGTCTACTCGGCGCTTCTTGGCTTGTCTCTTGTATTCATTAAATGGAGCATCTCTTGTCACTGTCCAGCAATAGTCTGCAAGCATTGATGGGCTCCATTTGCCCT
>NW_020672396.1:0-5223 GCF_002925995.2 Terrapene triunguis | reverse complement strand
TGGCACAGAAGTTAAACTAACTGGTCTGTAGTTTCCTGGGTTGTTTTAATTTAGTAGAATGTTTGCTTCCTAGATTCCAGCAGTTAGGACCCAATTTGGCATGGTATATGCAATGTATGGTACTAAGGAGCCAGTACAGCTCCAATTGAAGTAAATGAAAAAAAAACTCTTGTTGACTTCAATGGAAGTTGAACTGGGTTATAAAATACCAAAAGAAAATCACCTAAGCCAACAGTTAAACAAAAATAAGTTATTGGCTACAAAGTATATTGGGTAAGGCTTCATTCAATGTCTGTAGAGTTTTGTGAGATCCTCATTTGGAAGATGCTATATAATTGCAGCTTCTTTTATATTATTATTCATTCTATTTCTAGCTATTATCATTCTTCCTGTCATAAAGATCTTTGCAAGGAAACTGGGCTTTTCAGTTTTATGACTAAAACAAAACTAAATTCTTCTGAGGCCTGGTCTACACTAGGACTTTAATTCGGATTTAGCTGCCTTAATCCGAATTAACCCTTCACCCGTCCACACTACAGAGCCAGTTAATTCGAATTAAAGGGCCCTTTAAATCGATTTCTGTACTCCACCTCGACGAACGGAGTAGAGCCTAAATCGATTTTGTTAATTCGAATTAGGGTTAGTGTGGACGCACACCACCGAATTACTGTGTTTAAGTTAATGGGGTAGTGTGGCCGCACACCACCGAATTAATGTGGTTTAAAACCGAATTAAGGTGCTTAGTGTGGCCGCGCACAATCGAATTTATACAACCTGTTTCCCAAATTCGAATTATCTAAATTCGGATTAATCCTGTAGTGTAGACATATCCTAAGGGTATGTCTATACTTACGCGGTAGTTCGACGGCTGGCAATCGAACTTCCGGGTTCGATTTATCGCGTCTGGTCTGGACGCGATAAATCGATCCCGGAAGTGCTCGCCGTCGACTGCGGTACTCCAGCTCGGCGAGAGGAGTACCGCGGAGTCGACGGGGGAGCCTGCCTGCCGAGTGTGGACCGCGTCTGAACCGCGGTAAGTTCGAACTAAGGTATGTCGACTTCAGCTACGTTATTCACGTAGCTGAAGTTGCGTACCTTAGATCGAATTGGGGTGTTAGTGTAGACCAGGCATAAGATTTCTTCAGTGCTGAAACTTCTCCATCAACATTCTTTGGCAAACTACTGGGGTGTTATGCTCTCCAAACTCCCTGTCTGATGTGAAGAATCATAAAGTATCATATTAGGTTGTGTGATGACGCATTGTAATCCACATACCCAACATAACTCACAGAAGCTAAATGCTAAATCTTTCACATATTGAGGAATAAAGCAAAACATTCTAAACAAAGAGGTTTGCTTAGGAGAAAGACCCGATGTCATATTAGAGTTTCATAGATTTTTCAAAAGATTAGAGTCTGGCTGCCATTCCAGCCCCTTTTGCCACTCTAGTGGTCCAAAGGGATTAGACAGTTGACCTACAGCATAGAATTACCCTTCTGTGGAGAGTCACTGACATAGGTTCTACAATCTAAGCACTTCAGGCACTGGGGAAATGTCAGAGGCAGGTCAATGGAAGGAGGCATAGTTAGAGCACTGTTATGCTCTGGCGAGTCCAGCTACTTCAGTTCCCTCATGGGAGCTAAACTTGGAGTAATCCTAGGGCTTCCAACCCAGGTTCTGGAAGACAGCCAAATCAGTAGAGTCAAAAGATGGTGAAGCCATCTTTGTTTCTCCCTAGTCTCAGATTTGCTGAGCAGACCTCTAGTGCATAAAGGATCTGGCCCAGCGAGTGGAAGGGAAGTCTAAAGTGATGAGAACGACCACATGGTTATGTGAACCACTCAGTAAACAACAACGTTCCAGAAACTTCGAGGGCCTGGAGTGGGTACAAGTCAGTCGACCTAAAGTCTGACTGGTTCCCCTGTAATCTGCTTGTTGTTCTCACACCACAATTTCTTTTATCTGATTCTATTTCTATTCACTGAACACTTAGGTTCACTGTCAGGGGCAGAGCTCCCTTAATTTCAGCATCCATTGAAAAGAACAGAAACTGACAGCATCCGGATTGGGCCCTAAAATTTGTAAAGTTAGGACCCTGGAAGCTGCAAAGCCTTGCTAACATAAATAGAGCTTATTCCTGTAAGTGAGTTGGTTTCAGGATCAAATGGGGCGTGAGAGGAAATCGCCAGTAACCATTTCCTCCGCGTGGGCAACTTCACCAGGTTCGCTGACTGGCGGTTCGTCCACAGGGCCCGACTCAACTGCGTTCCCCTCAACGGAGCCATCCACCACGGCAACCGGGACAAGCTATTTGCGGCTATGCAAACGAAACCCTGCCGCACGTCCTGTGTGGATGCAAGCAGCACGCCGGAGCCTGGTGGCACCATCACAACGCCATTCAAAACCGGCTGGTGAAAGCCATCCCGCCGTCCCTGGGGAAGATCACCCTCGACTCCGCCATCCCCGGGACAGACAGCAGATTGCGACCCGACATCATCATGATGGATGCAGAAAAGAAGAAGGTCCTCATCATAGACGTCCCGGTGCCTTTTGAAAACCGGTCACCGGCCCTCTACGAGGCCCGAGCACGGAAGGCGTCAAAGTACACCCCGCTGGCCGAGACCCTGAGAGCCCAGGGCTATGAGGTCCAGATACACACCCTGATCGTGGGAGCCCTGGGCTCATGGGACCCCCACAATGAACCGGTTCTGAGAGCGTGCGGAGTCGGTCAACGCTACGCCTGGCTCAAGACACAGGTCATGGTGTCCGACACCATCAGGTGGTCCAGAGACATTTATACGGAACACATCACAGGACACCGCCAATACCACACTGAGTAACTGAGACTGCCGACCAGGGAAATAACCCACTTCCTTCCCTGACGGACCAAGGGACACACCATACCCATGTACTTATCCGCTACACCGATACTGACTTGGACTCCTTATTCATTCCATGGGTGGCGTACCCGAGCCCACTTATCCACTGACACTTTAAAAACCTTTGCACCCCAATATGGGTCTATGCAGGTTATGCGATATGTATGTATCTTTTCATCCTTGCAAACGATACCTGTACCCCACATAACCAAAGCCTGACCCCAGATGTACAGTACCTCTTAACTTGTGTCTATTTAATTTTAAACATTCACTTTAATACAAATTTTAAAACTTTTCTTTAGATTATTATGACAGCAGGTGATAATATCATACACATTATAGGCCACTGATCTAGGATAAAACTCTCTATAAAAAGTGTTAAAGTAACCATACAGTGCCCATACCCAAGCAATCATTAAAGAGACATTTAGAGGGTAGAGTGCTCTCTAGATGGATAGTTAAATCCTTTCTGTTTAGATTCCTTTGTGTTGCAGAGCAGCTGCACAAAAGGAGGGTGAACTGCCAGGCCACATTTGGAGCCCTTGTGATCCTAGGTGAACAGTTGTTTGTTTTCAGGGATTTTTCAGGTGAAAAGTGAAGGGGTTGAAGGAGGAAAAAGGAACTGTTTGTTTAGTAATGAGATTCTAGGGCTATGTCTACACTGGCAGCTGAATGACAAAACTTTTGTCTTTCAGAGGTGTTAAAACACACACATACACACACACCCCGAAAGACAAAAGTTTTGCTGATGACAAGCACTGGTGTGAACAGCTTGCTGTTGGCAGGAGCGCTCTCCTGATGACATTGCTAATGCCGCTCGTTGGGGGGTGGAAGTTTTTTGTCGGCAGGAGAGCCGACAAACATCAGCTACACTGCGCACCTTTTAGCGACACAGCTGTAGCAACACAGCCCTGTCGCTAAAAGCATCATAGTGTAGACATAGCCTAAGCGAGTCCAAGAGATGTGATGAAAAGGACTAAAATTTATTCACAGACACCTTTTAACATCTGCTTCCACCATTTTGCCTTTAATGAAAGTCTTACTAAATGCACAAATGTGCAAAGATTGTAACTACTTGAACCAGGAGAACATTTTATTGATGACAATGCACATACAAAATCAGCATTAATAAAAGGAGGACACTAAACTAACAAATGCATGAAGATTCATGAAGACTGCACCTCTGAGAACTCTAGGAGATACAATAGGGGAAGGCATTAAAGTGAGTTAGCACTGGGCCAAATTCTCAGCTGATGTTACCTCCATTAACTTACACTAGCAGAGAATTTGGTCCATTATCCTCGTTACTTAAGGTTGTATAGTTAAATGGAAATTTCTAAACTCTGTTGACATAACTTTATGAAGGCTCTAACACTATTCAGAAAATTCTGAATGATATTTGGTATACAAATATATAAATCTGCTATGAAAATACTGTGTATGTAGGTCCTACTCCTGCAATCTGATCTGTATGAATGGGCCTTTGAGCCTGGGCAGAGCATCATTAACTTCAATGGGGCTTTGAATGAGTGGCCACTTATGGACGCATGAAATTATACCATTTCATATTCATGGAACTATTATTTTGTGGAAATTTGTTTTTACCTTCGTGCAGGTCTGAATATATATTATTATTTATTATTCATATGCCAGCAAGATGTGCAAAGGACTTCTCAAAATATGAAGGAGCCTGATTGTCAACTCACACCAATTTTACAGTGTAACTGCATTGGTGTTATTCCTCATTAACACCAGTGTATTGTAAGTGAGAGGAGCTTTAGGCCTTAGTTTAGAATAGATAACTCTCCACTCAAGTAGTTTACAATTTCAGCTAGCTGGACAGAATACACAGACAATGAAAGGAGCAAAGCTGTAGTCAGTCAGGCCTGATAATATGAGAATCCAGGGTCCCCAGGCAGTATTCAGACCATGGCTGCCACCCAGCAACTCACCTAAACCCCTGGAGAAGGGCATTAACAAAACTAAAGCTCAGAAAGGGCCTCATGAAGGCCCTGACTGGGGGAGATGTTCATCCTCCTTGATTGGCTGGAACACACTACTTGAATCAGAAAGAGGCACAGCAAGATCAGGATCTAGGTATGCAAAAATGTGTCTTCAGAAGAGATTTGAAAGTGGGTATGAAGGACATTTGATGCCCAAGATGAGGCAGAAAGTTCCAAAGGTAGCAAAACGGATGATAAAAGTCCTGAGCATTAGAGTATGGGAACAGCAGCTAATCAAGAACCCTGGCAATGGAACAGCCACTCCAACTATGCTTTAGCAGCTTTTGTTGAATGGTAGTGGCTGGAATAACTGGCTAATTCTCTTTGAATGCATGAGCTGA
>NW_020672395.1:0-1801 GCF_002925995.2 Terrapene triunguis | reverse complement strand
AGGTGTATGTGGCGCCGAGCCCAGCCGGTCCCTGTTAGTTGACACCCGCGGGGCTGTTGGCGGGAGCGGCCCGGCCCGGCCCTGGGCTGCGGGGAAAAGGGGCTTTGTGTGAAGCTGGAAACTCTGGCCTGGCCGCGCAGTGGGAACAGCTGGGGGGTGTCCCACGAACTCCTCCCGGCTGCCCGCCCCACGGGTCCCATAGAACTTTCACGCTGCCCGCCCCACGGGCCCCACGCTGCCTGTCCCGCCCCATGGGCCCCATAGAGCTTCCACACTGCCTGCCCCGCCCCATGGGCCCCATAGACCTTCCACACTGCCTGCCCTGCCCCATAGAGCTTCCATGCTGCCCGTCCTGGCGTTCGCCCTCCAGCCGGGGGCGTGGGACGGTTTTAAAGTATCCGCACTGCTTGGTGCTAACCCGTGGCAGGGCCCGACTGCAGTGTCAGCGCCCCGTGGTCCCAGCCCTGGCTGGGAAGCACCCCGAGAGCCAGCGGGCACCGCGCAGTGCTTGGATGGCACCGGGCTGGTGCCCTAGCGCGTCTACACAGGACAGTTACCGGGCATAAGCCAAGGTGTGGGTTTAAACTGCTGGTGTGGTGCTGGAGCCACTCCCGTGGGCACAGTGTTCTGCGGTGAGGGGCCTTTCCCAAGACACTGGTATTGGGGGAGTGGAGTGCTGGCAAGGGGGCCACAGCGCTGTGTGACTGGAGGAGTTGCCCATGTAGACAAGCCCAGAAATACCCTGGCTTGGTGAACAGGCGCTGAGAGGAGGCGGCTGGAGGGCTGCACAGAGATTAAGCCATGCCCCAACCCCGCCCCGTGCTCTCCCCGGTCCCTCTCTTGTGGCTGCCTTGCCACACGTCCGGCTTTGCATCAGACTGCAGCACCCGAGTGAGTATAACCAGGGGAGAAGGGGGTGTCTCCTCCGCCCCGTACAAAGCCTCCCCTTCTTGGGTCTCCCCACAGGCAGGTCCAGGGCCTCCCTCTGCTCATAGTGACCCCCTATCCTCTCTGACCCCTACTGTAAAGGACCTTTGGAGCCAGCCCCCTCTCGTGGACCCCCTGCAATTCCTTGGCCTACTACCTACTCCCCACTGACCGGCCTCTCTGCCAACTCTTTCCTCTGTGAATCCTCCCCACTGCTGTGTGTGGGATTGTGGGGTGTCCGGGTCTGACCCTGGGAGTGGGCACTGGCTGGCCGGAGTTCTCGCCCTGCTGCCGTGGCGGTGCTGGGACAGGCCGCGGTGTCTCCACTGCCAGAGCAGGGTTCCTCCCCCCAGGTGTTCATTGTGTGTGAGCACCAGACCCGAGCGGTGCTCCCTTCGCAAAGCACCTGCCCTCGTTCCAGGATGTGGCACTAGTCCAAGACCCGCGAGTCCGTGTGACAAGGACAAACAGGAGCAGCGCCTGGGATGGGCTGCTCTGTAGGGAATCGCGCTGGAGGGATGCTGTCTGGCTGCCTGTCCCAGCTGGTGCCTCCTCTACATTTCATATCAGTGCCATTTCCCTGCCCTCTCCTGCCTTGAGCCGATGTGCTTCCCACCTCCCCAGTGCTTTGGGTGCACGTCCCCTCTGCCCCAGGCTTCTCTGCCCTGCTGCTTTGCCAGAGTCACAGAGATCAAGGCCTGAGGAGACCTGACTTCCGTGTGGAGCCCAGGCCAGAGACCTTCCCCCAGTGACCCCTGGATGGAGCCCACTGAACTGGGTTTGACTAACGCACCTTCCAGAGAGGCCTCCAGGCTGGGGTGGAGAACCCACCACATCCCTGGCCCATTCCCATGGTTAATGAGACTCGCTGTTA
>NW_020672394.1:0-1026 GCF_002925995.2 Terrapene triunguis | reverse complement strand
CTGGGGTTCATCTCTGGGGAAGGGGCAAACACCATCCACGTCTTCCAGCTCCAAGACGGAAGCACCCAGTACACCGTCGACGTGCCAGGGTTCTGGGATAAGATCGTGAGGCATTTCACAGTGGTCGATTGATAACTGATGGTGATCAAAGCCTGGATGGGTCTTGGTTGGGTCTGGTTAGGTCTTGGTTGGGCAGGGAGGGTGCTGGGTTAAAAATCTGGAGTCCACTGGAGTCAAAGAACTGACCTGTCTGGAATCCTGGCACAGCAACAATGCTGCCATGAGAGTGCTCTGGAAACAAGTGATGTCTGTATGTGTGTAAATCCTTCATAGTCTCTGCCAGCGCCTTCTCCGTCTGCCTGGGCCTTGTAGGACCACTAAAACATCCTCTTGTGTGCTGCAAATGTCTTGTGCTGTGCGGGTCTTTGCAGGGACTTTATAACAAAGGTTTCCCATCCTAGACTGTACAGAGTGTTCGACATGTCGTGGGAGAGAGAAGGTAGCCCATGGGGAAGCCTATAGCATAGAGGACCCTGTGCTCTAAGCTCATCTTTTCTACTCTCTGCTGTTGACAGGGACACAGGACTGGAAGGGAATTGATGGGTCACTAAACCAGTCCCCTGTGGGCAACCACCACAGAGTCAAGGTCCTGGGACCTGTTTGTGAGGCATTTTGCTGCAGTTATTTTGTGAAATATCTACCGGGGAGGAAGAAATTAATGGGGTTGGGTTGGGGAGGGACTCTGCTGAGATGCAAAGGGAGTGTCATCTGAACATGCCAACACTAGCTGGTACCAGAGACCACCTAGTGGACAGTTATGGAATAACTTCCCAGTGGGGGAATTTTCTTCCAAATCTCCAGAAATCGTTTTAACCCTGACAATTTTAGATCCAGCCTCATTTGTATTTTGAACCTTCACGATTCTAACTTTGGATGTTCATCGTCTCCCAATAAATGTCCAATCCTGTTTCATATCCTCCTAAACTATTGGTTCCAATGAAATCTTGTGGCCATGAGTTCCTCAGG
>NW_020672393.1:0-2665 GCF_002925995.2 Terrapene triunguis | reverse complement strand
AGGTAAATGCAGGTGTCTTCACTGAGCAGATCCAGTTTCTACTGAATAATGAGACCCAAAAACCTCAGTGGTGGAAACCGAGTCCTGGCCGCCAAACCCTGAGAAATAAGAGGTCATCACTCGAAGCTTGAGCTGTCCTGTGGTTACAGGTGAGCACCCTCTTCCTGATTGCGTTTCTATACCACCTTCCAAACAGGGGCATGAATGTGCTTTGTGAAAATTGTTGGCAGTGTTGTTGTAGCCGTGTTGGTCCCAGGATATTAGAGAGACAAAGTGGGTGAGGTGATATCTTTTACTGGACCAAGTTCTGTTGGAGAGAGAGACAAGTTTTCTAGCTCTCAAAAGCTTGTCCCTCTCACCAGCAGAAGTTGGTCCAATAAAAGATATTACCTCACTCACCTTGTCTCTGTGAATATTAGCAGTTTTAGCCTCACCTTCCCACAGAAGTGCCAGTCGGTGTTAATAGCACCATTTAACAATAGGGAAATTGAGATATATGTCTTGTGAAAGGTTCTCAGCTAAGGGTCTGGCTCAGGATAACTAGGGTGAAGCCTGAAATAGAATAATGGAAATCAAAACTAAGTGAAGCTGATAAAAAGGAACATTAAAATGGCATGTTAGGTGGGTAAACTGTAAGAATGAAATTAGGAGGATGAGAGGGAATTTGAAGAACAAATGGTTTTAGTTAAAAGTAAATAAAAACTGTTTCACTATATCTGAGTCAGGCAGGTTGCAAGAGAATCCATGAGTCAGCTGAACCCCGGGAATAAACAAGATATAGACATTGCAGAGGTGCTATGGTTGAGATTTTTAAAGCCGCCTAGGAATTGGGTGTCCTAATCTCCTATTAGAATTAATGTCCCAATCCTATAGACAGTTTAACAACCTCTTCTCAAATGATTTCTTTGTATCGATCTTCACGAAAAAGTGTTACGAAGTAATCTGCGCCAGGTCAACTTTTTTCAGGGAACAGCCTGTCAGAGACTGAAATATCAAAAGAGTAGATTCTTGAACTAACTGGAATTTGGGGTTTCTCTTTATCACTTTAGGAGAACGTAGTAATATAGGAATTGCCAGATTAGACCAGACCCAAGGGCCATCCTGTTCAGTATCATTCTCCGAGAGCGAGCAGGACTAGATGTTTCAGAGGCAAATGTAAGAACACTGCAATAGCAGTTCTGGGATAATCTCCCCTCACATATGTCGTGTTGGTCTATAATAGTTAGTTTTGGAATGGATATTAAACCTCATGTTTTGGGGGTTAAGCCAATCTCTATTGTTGCCATTAATTATGATAACTCTGGATATCTATATGGCTATCAGGAACATCCAATCTCTTCTGGAATCTAGTTAAGTCCTTCATATCAAGGACTTCCCGTGGCAGTGAGTGTGATGCTCCCAATGGAGATGCAGGAGTATGAGTGCCAAACTCAGGACACACAGTTACAAACCAGGGCACAAACCCCTCATTGGTTGTCAGGTCTAAACTTAGATTTCACCAACCAACTGCACTGAGTGCAAACTCCTCAGGCACTTAAACAGCCTTGACAGAGTCTCCCCAGAAAGTCCCCTTGGTTGTGCCGGTCTGTCCTGCCCCCCAGGTGAGCGTATCTGTGGTACACGACCCCTTACGCCAAGAATCACAGCAATATTCAGGTTACTCCTGACTTCACCCAGGTCAATTGCACTTTAGGTCTCACACCAAAGATGACACTTGGAGCCAATCCTATAGTGAACTACTGTATAGGAAGATTTATTAAATAGGAAAAGGAAATGAGAGTTATTTGCAAGGTTAAAGCAAGAAAACAGACCCATGAATGAGTCAGTCTCAGGTTTCAAAAGGTAATACAGGCTTCTCTCAGCAGCAAGCTATATTTGACCTTTAGGGCTAACCCAGGCTAAGCAGGTTTCAGAGTAGCAGCCGTGTTAGTCTGTATCCGCAAAAAGAACAGGAGTACTTGTGGCACCTTAGAGACTAACAAATTTAAATTTAAAGTACTCCTGTTCTTTTTCCAGGCTAAGCAGCTGGGGATCTCTTGCTAATGCCTAGAAACACCCTGCCCCGAGCATCCAAGCAGCCTAGAGATCCCTAGTTCCTTTTGTTTGGGGTTTTTATCCCCCTCCTGGCATCTGCTCTCAGCTGCAAACTCAATCCACTCGCATGACTCATCTTCATAGGGAGGAGAGCAGAACAATAAGTATCTAGTCCTTTTGTTGATTGTTTCTCAATCCAGTTGTAGGGAGATTCCAGTTGCAATATCCACCCATAGCCCACCCGGTATTAGGGTAACCAGATGTCCCAATTTTATAGGGACAGTCCCGATATTTGGGGCTTTGTCTTACCCCCCCATTCCCTGTCCTGATTTTTCACACTTGCTATCTTGTCATCCTAACTGGTATTGATGGGTTTCCTTTTTCAGGAGAGGCTTAATGTCTGTGGAAGAGCAACTCTTCACACTCATTAACGTCCCTCTCCTGTGTGGAGATTCATACTCACAGAAGCTCACTACAACCACTCAAATGTTAAATTACAGTATGGAACAGACATTACAGGGGAGATTAATGCAAGCAACTACTGAAAAGCATTAAACAGAGTCCAAACATTAAACACTTCCTTATAATTCTAGTACCCATTTTATCAATATTAACCCACAAGTGAGTGAGT
>NW_020672392.1:0-1422 GCF_002925995.2 Terrapene triunguis | reverse complement strand
GTCCAGCATCTGCAAGGAAGGGATTCCCCACAGAGGGGCAACATAATCTCCCACAGAGGGGGAGTCTCCCCTTGAATCTTGATTAAATCCTATGGCCTCTTTCCACCTCTGCCCACCCCACCCCCAAACCAGAGCAGCTCCAGCTACCGAAGAGAGCAAAAACCAGAGGACTTCCTGGACCTTGGGACAGAGGAGTAGGTTGATGATCTACCTGGATGTGAGTTTTGGCCTTCCCCAGGCCCATGCTCTATACTCCCTTCAGGGCAGCGCACAGGAACCCACCATGGATTGATCCACCCTTGTGTTTGTCCCTACTTCAGTCTGCTTCATCTCTGTGCCAACCGTTTCCTCCTTCACCTCCCTGCAGCATTCGGCAGGGTGTGTGTGTGAACGATCAGCATGGTCCCCTTAAAAGCCCAGTCACCACTTAACCAGGACAAGAAGAACTTGACTCTACCCAAGCTCATTCTCTGCTCTGCCTCTGCCTCCCCAGGAGGAACACCACTAATCCACAACCCCTGCAGCAGCAGATCCTACAGCCAGTTGGAGCCAGCCCGCCTCACCCCTCCTGGTGATGGGAGGAGAACAGGAGAAAGGACAAAAGAAGTAAGAGATGAAGAGAAAGGGAAAAGGGATGGAGGAAAAGGTAAAACGAAAAGGACAAACCCTAATGTCCCCAGTGATTCTACGGGACGAAATCCCAGGTGGGGAATAAAATTCTGCCACCTTGAACTAGTGTTTTCCATGCCTAGAATTCAGCTGGCACCAGATGGATCAGACTGAGCAGGTTCCAAAACCTCTTGGAGGCTCTTACCTTCTAAACAGGGACGTCTATTTTGTAGTAAAACCAGTAAAAGGAAAGGAGACAACTCCAAAAAGGCTCCTCCTCGCGCTCACGTACGTGAACCCTAATACTCTCTCAGTCCTCAAAGAGAGACCTCGAGAAGGAGACTTGCTGAAGCAAAGCCACAGGGGTCTCCCAGGTTTCCCTGGCCCTGCGCCCCGTCCTGCCTGCCTCATGTCAGCATCTCTCTGTGAGGTCACCACCTCCCTATCAACTTGGACCAATAGGCTGAGGTCCTGCAAAAGGCCTTTGTGATGTCACTGCCACACCCACCCATCCCCTGAAGTGCTAATGTCCTGCTGCTGGCCTGACACTTTGAAGGTTTGAGCTAATCTCTGTGGATCACCCCACTCAATGCGTGTTCATTCTAGGAAGCAAGCCGGCTAGACAGTAAAACATCAGAGGCTGTTCCCAATGCTACACTCAGTTTTTCCAAAACTAGTAGACTTTATGGCCAGAAGAGACCTTTAGAGCATCTATTCTAATGCCCTGCATGGTCACGGGCTTCCTGTATAGTACAAGAGTTACTTTTTGGGCACACACATTCCAGATAGGCATCTAGTCTTCATTCAATGACA
>NW_020672391.1:0-5481 GCF_002925995.2 Terrapene triunguis | reverse complement strand
GCCCTACGTAGTAGGCTTGCAAGCTAAGACAAAGCAGGCCTTTTCCTTCCCCTACGTTTGCTAGTGCAGCTGTCTGCTAGAAAAGCTGACCAATACATTTTTGCTGTAGCCTGTAAGCATTAAACACAGAAGTAAGTGAGAGTTCACAAGATGGAGTCTGGGGGTTTAAATAGGCCCAGAGCAAAAGAGCTTCATCGACACTTTGGCCTTCCACTCTCCCGAGTTACCTGGTAGCTATGCCTAGCGGTCCCCAACAATCCCTCCTTTGAGAACACTCAACAAACCTTTGTGAGAGTTTTCTCATACTCTAAAAACAAAATGCGATTAAGCTCCATACAATCAGGATTATTAATAAGAGGGTATAAAGGAACCTCTGGGGAGGGGGAGGTACAAATTTTACATATGAGCACTTTACAGCAAATGAGCAAAAGAACAAGAACAAAACATATTACCACACCTGTGAGCAAAATGTGAACAATTTTTTCCCCTACATTTCCTAGTTTCCCTAAACCAGGTATTCAACTCCAAAGGGAATCCAAAATAGTGGGTTCCCCTTCCTGGGCCTTCCATTGGTTAAAGGCCCATTCAGCTGACAAGATGTGCGTGTTAATGTCCTGTGAAAACTTTGGGACATAGGTACAACACTTTTTTTCAATAAGGGCACAGACCCCGCCTTGTGAGGCTAACACATAATTTAGGGCCTGTCAGTTCTGTAAAGCCAGCAGTCGAAGCTGGTACAGCTCAGAATTTATGCTTTTTTTTATGGCTAGGGTATTATAGGCAAACTTAAATTGTCAGAGGTGCTACTGCTAGTAACCATCCACCTTTGACAATAGTCTGACCAATTTTGGGGTACTACTTTTCAGGGCAATCCCGCTGAATGATGGGGAGTCTGGGCACATATCCAACAGTTGGAGAGATTGAACTTATGGGCAAAGGCAATTTTCAGGGCCTCATATGTGTTGGTAGCCATATCTGCAGGGATAGCTTCCCACCCTGCATGTGATGTGGGTGAAACAGTAGGTAACAGAAGAATTGCCTCTGTGATAAAAAGAAATGCTGTGAGAGACCCTAAACCTAAACCCATATTATAATTACTACAATCCAAATACCCAGAGGACAATAAGAATTATTGACACTAAACAAGTTAAAAAATAACAAGACCAAATACACAGGCCAGGTCCGCCTTCTGTGAGAAAATAAAACCAATGCTTAGGGTTTTTGCGGGGAGTATGCTGTGACTGTTCAAAAAGATCACAACGCATTTCCAGTGATCCTTACTGTCTTTTGAATAACAGCTTAAGTCCCAAATCGTCGCTAGCCGTCTTTTTCGCAGGCTGGACAGTCCACTGTTCAGGAATGGGCACTGCTTTCAGTCGAGAGTGATGAATTCAGTTCTTGTGTTCTTTGACCTTTGCCGCTGTATGGGTGACAAGCAGGACGGTGTGGGGTCCCTTCCACTTCTCTTGGAGAGGCTTGTCCTTTCAGGTCCGCACGAGAACGGAGTTACCAGGCTGCAGGGAGTGGACCGGAGTATCCAGCAGAAGAGGCTGTGAATCTTTGGCGTACCTGTGAAGAAAAGAAAGAACAGCAGACAGAGGGCACATGTACTGAGACAAAAAACCATACCCCACTTCCCATTCCCCTGCCAGAACTGGGGTACCATTCATAGGCCGTGCTTTTCCAAACATAATCTCGAAGGGACTAAGCCCTTCCTACCCTTAGGGAGAGCACGAATGCGAAGTAACACAAGGGGCAAGGCATCAGGCCACTTAAGAGAGGCCTCCTGACAGACCTTTGAGAGGTGTCGCGTGAGTGTCTGATTTGTGCGTTTCACTACTCCACTGGCTTGTGGTCTCCAGGGTGTGTGGAGTTTCCAGGGGATCTGCAGAGCACTTGATATCTTTTGAACCACTTGAGATGTGAAGTGTGTTCCATTATCAGATTCCATCCACTGAGGAAGGCTGAAGCGAGGAATGATTTCCTTGACAAACTTAAAAGCCACTGTCTTGGCAGTGTTGTTACGACATGGGAAGGCCTCAGGCCATCCGCTGAATCGATTCACTAAGACGAGAAGGTATCTGTATCCTTGGGTCCTGGGAAACTCAGTGAAGTCTATTTGCCACACCAATCCTGGGCCTGGGGTAGGTTCCAGGGTGGCTGGTGGCACTGCTACTCCTGGTCGAGGGTTATTCTTTTGGCAGATTAAACATTCAGCTTGTACCTGTGATGCTAGGGGTTTAAGTCCAGAGGTTAGAAAATATTTAGTCATGAGCTGGGTAAGAGCCTCTCTGCCTGCTCTGGCATTGCCCTTGGTTACATCTTGATCTTCCCTTTGATGGGCTTTGCAATGCACCACTGCTACTGCTGAGGGGAGTTGTACTGCTTTTAAAAGTCGGAGAATTTGAGACCCAGGTTTAACTGGAGAGCCTTGGGCTGTTAGCATTTCCCTTTGTTTCCATAAACCAGCGTAAGCATGCAATACCCCAAAAGCATACTTTGAGTTAGTAAAGATATTAACCCGTTTGTCTTTTGCCAGCTCGAGTGCCCGAGTCAGGGCCACTAGTTCAGCGAGCTGGGCAGATGTTCCTGCCGGTAAACTTTCAGCTTCCACGGTATCATGAAGAGACACAATAGCATAACCAGCCCTCCTTTTCCCATTCACAACAGTACTACTTCCATCTGTATACCATTCCAAGTTAGCATTTGGGAGTGGCTGATCTTTTAGATCTGGGCGGCTAGAATACTGAACATCTATGATTTTTAAACAGTCATGTTCCTGCTTTTTTGTCTCTGGTAGCAATGTAGCTGGATTAAGGGAAGAACAGATCTGTAGGGTGATTTCAGGATTTTCTAACAGCTTCACCTGGAACCGAGCAACCCGAGCCTGTGTGAGCCAAAGACCACCCTTAGTGTCCAGCAAGGCTTGCACCATATGGGGAACATACACACTTACACAGTTTCTTCCAGTGTTAGTTTCCACTCCCTTAACACATTCATACAAAGGTTTAGCCCACAGTTCAAACTCTGGAATCCATATTCTGCAAAAGCCTGCCATGCCCAGGAATGCCAATTGTTGGGGATTGGAACTTGGCAGATAGCCTTCTTTCGTTCATTGGAGAGCTGTCTCTCTCCCTGCCTGATGTGAAATCCCAGATATTGAACCTCTGAAAGAGCAATTTGGGCTTTCCTTTGAGATACCCTGTATTCTCGCAGTCCAATAAAGTTTAGGAGACTTACAGTAGCTTTGAGACAAGGGATTAGACCCACAGCAGCAATTAACAAATCATCTACATATTGCAGCAAGAGGGCTTTGTTTGAATTATTCCACTCCTCCAAGTCTCTGGCCAAAGCTTGTCCAAACAGAGTGGGGGAATTTTTAAATCCTTGAGCCAATACTCTTTAACAAAACTGCCTTTTAACCCTTCTGCTGTCCTCATTATGCCTTGCAGTATTTTGCTGTCCTCATAGTTGCTTGGGCACATTCAGCACCCCTTCCTCTTGGTTGTCAGCAAAGTTTTGGCTGTGAACAATTGACCTTGGACTGAGGCCAGCTGTATTTTCCTCTTAGTTAACTTATTCTGTGCTTTTTCCTCTTCTCCCTTTCTCGGCTTCTTTTAACTTCCAAAGGAACCTTTCACGCTTTACTTATACACCTTTTTTTCAACCATTAACACATACTTATTGCCATTATAGGGGTACCTTTTCTTTCAGGGCATTTATTTTTCCAGTGTTCCTTCTTACGGCATATGGCACACTGGTTGCGACCCAGGCGCCTTTCCTGGGGACCAGGGCGTCCACATCCACGGCCTCTTATTTCCCGGCCCCTTCCACCTTTCTGTGGCCTTACTTTGCCGCCGACCTGCACCGCCGCTACCATCATTTTCACTTGCCTTTTTACCTTCTTTCCCTCTCTAAGGCTATAAGCCCTATTTGCAGTCTTCAAAATCTGAGCCATAGACATTTCCATTAAATCCTCCTTCTTCTGCAATTTTCTTTTAATATTAGGGGCCGCACGGCTGGTGAAGATACCCTTTATAATTGCCTCAGTTGCCTGATCATCTGGGTTTGCACTAGTAGTCTGCCTGATGGTATCCCGAATACGCTGCAGGAAAGCCCCTGGACTTTCTTTTGAGTCCTGGATTAGTTCATAAGGCTTAGCCTAATTGTTATGCCTGACAGCTGAGTGTCGGAGACCATGCATAAGCAGTTCCTTATAGGAGTTAAGCAGCCTCAGATCCCCCTCCTCATTCGGATTCCAGTGGGGGTTCCCTAGGGGGACAGCGACATTCGGCAACGGCTTGCCATCTCTATCCCCATCATGCCTTTTTTGTGCCTCCTCCCTAGCCTTAGCTATAACCTGATTCCGCTTCACTTTAGACAACAGGGTTCTCATAAGTATATTACAATCATCCCAGTCAGGCTTATAACTTGCTAGACACCCTTCAAGGAAAGAAATGAACTTGCTTGGATTCGTTGAGAATTCTCCTGCCTTTGCCTTGAAAGCAGCCAGATGTTAAAAGCAACATGAGATACACTGACACAAGATCCCGTGCTCCTGGACGGGCTACCACACTCTCAGTAATCAACGGATACAATCCCACAGGGGGGGTACTCTCTAAAACCTGTGGGGGTGGAGGAGCCGAAGGGGACACCGATTCTGGCATTACAACAGTGGGAGGGTTCTGGGGTTTAGCAGCCAATACTACCGAGCCTGTCGGAGTCAAATGGCACTTGAGCAAAATATCAGTCCTATTTCTTAACACCATAAACGTATACGCATAGAGATGTTCATTCCATTTACCTGTTCTCTGACAAAACAAAAGCAACTGAAGGATCATGCTGTAATTAAGTGATCCTTCCGGTGGCCACCTTTCTTGGCACTCCAGCTGGTACTGAAGCCAATCAACTGTACAGAACCTTTTCAATTTACCTTTAATTAACTGATCAGATCCAAACACTTTCCAGTTCACCAGAATGCATTCTAAAAGTGTACACTGTACCCTGCCGGCTGTACTCTGTCCCTGCCCCATACTGAGGGAGACTCTGGGCGTCCCCAGGTCAAAACAGGCAGACACTGGGCGTCCCCAGGTCAAGACAAATAAAGTCCCCACTGGACTGTTCTTACCTTATCCAAGGGCCGGTTCTGCACCGTCGCCCTCTCCACGGGACCGGTTCTGCACCGTCGCCCGCAGCTGCTTCTCCACTGTCTGTGTGCGTTGCACCGTTGTGCCCTCCAGGGTCGAACAAACCACGTCTCTGCCGAGGCCCCCGATGAAGTCACCGGTGTGCACTGGGCGTCGGTCGTCGCTGTAATCCGTCGGCCACCAGGAGGGATCCGGGCAAGGCTAAATTTCAGCCTCGAGCCCACCCAGGGACGCCAAAACTGTCACCGCCTGAGGGGCTCGAGGCGGACTAAAAATGGTCCGTTGGTCCGGTGTGCTTAGCACCAATAAAGACACCGAGGGGAGAAAGCAAGCC
>NW_020672390.1:0-1108 GCF_002925995.2 Terrapene triunguis | reverse complement strand
GCTTGGCCGAGACAGCACTGGTACACCACACTTCTAGAGCTGTCAGTACAGAGGCCGATCACGCTCCCCTTGAGTCCGGATCTCATCTCTCAGGACCACGGCCGGCTGTGTCACCCCGACCTGCAGTCGCTCCACCTCACGGCGTGGATGCTTCATGGTTGAGTCGCTCAGAGCGGCAATGCTCGCAGGCCGTCCAACAGGTCCTGCTGGGAAGTAGAAAGCCCTCTACGCAGACCACTTATTTAGCCAAGTGGAAGAGGTTCTCCTGCTGGTGTGAGCAACGAGCTACGTCTCCCTCGCAGGCTCCTATCCCCTTGATACTGGAATACCTCCTGTCCCTAAGACAGCAGGGCTTGGCGACATCCTCAATTAGGGTTCACCTCGCCGCTATTTCCGCTTTTCACCCGGGGGAACTCACGTCCTCGGTCTTCTCGAACCCGATGGTCGTTAGATTCCTCAAGGGCTTAGACCGGCTATACCCACAGCAACGACAGCCGGTTCCAACGTGGAACCTCAACCTCGTCCTCTCCAGGCTCACAGGGCCTCCGTTTGAACCATTGGCTACCTGCTCGCTCCTGTACTTATCTTGGAAGACAGCCTTCCTGGTAGCCATCACCTCAGCGCGACGCGTCTCGGAACTCAGGGCGCTGACATCCGAGCCCCCATACACGGTGTTCCATAAGGACAAGGTGCAGCTTCGCCCCCATCCTGCCTTTCTGCCAAAGGTGGTGTCACCTTTCCACGTGAACCAGGATATATTCCTCCCGGTCTTCCATCCGAAACCGCACGCTACTCGTCAAGACCAGCGTTTACACTCTTTGGACGTTCGCAGGGCCCTGGCTTTCTATATTGACCGTACAAAGCCATTTAGGAAGACGACGCAACTCTTCGTTGCGGTGGCCGACCGGATGAAAGGCTCACCGGTCTCTTCACAGTGCCTCTCCACTTGGATCACGTCCTGTATTCGTGCTTGCTACGACCTGGCCGGTGTACCGACGCCACGCCTCACCGCTCATTCCACAAGGGCTCAGGCCTCCTCGACTGCCTTCCTGGCTCAAGTTCCGATCCAGGACATTTGTAGAGCTGCAGTGTGGTCATCGGTCCACAC
>NW_020672389.1:0-1029 GCF_002925995.2 Terrapene triunguis | reverse complement strand
TTACCTCACCCACCTTGTCTTTCTAATATCCTGGAACAGCTACAACAACACTGCAAGCAACAATCAAAGATATCAAATTTAGCTCTGCAGTCAGCTTAAAACTGGGATCAACATAGTGGGGAAAAATGTATCTCTTTGATGTATCTCTGGTGCCCAACACCTTGGTACCTAAGCACCTTGATCGCTACCTGATCTACTGCCCATATGGATTTTGTAGTGGGTCGGCTGCCAGTAGCGTAGCTAGGGGGGTGCAGGGGAAGCAGCCGCTTCCCCTCAGCACATTTTCCAAAAGCGGGGCTTTAGTTAGGGGTTACCATGGTGCCAGCAGGTGGGCCCCACGCTCCGCTTTGAAGCTTGGCCTGCTGGGCCGGCGCTGGGCTCCTGCAGGCCAGGGGCGGGTGGTATGGCCAGAGGAGCCATGCGGGGGCACGGCTGGAGGAGCCATGGGGGGGGCGCGGCGCGGCCGGAGGAGCCAGCCAAGGGGGGGGGGGGAGTGGCTGGAGGAGGAGCCAAGGGGGCGTGGCCAGAGGAAGAGCCAAGTGGGGCACCTTTTTAATGTTTCCTCCCCCTGCTCTTAGAACCTGGCTATGCCACTGGCGGCTGCCCCACTTCAGCAGAACAGGGGTTAAAAGCAGCCCTGGAGAGGGAGTGAGAGTGAGAGCAGCTGAGGGAGTAGCTGACCACAGGTGTGGCCAGCTCAGTTAGGGCCTAGCTGGCCCTGATAAGAGGGCTAGGGGGCCAGGAGCTGAAAGGAGACTCATTCCAGCCCTGGAGTGAGAAAGGCCTATCTGCCTGGTAGCTCAGGGTACCAGAAGCAGAGCAGAGCAGTGCTGGGGAAGGGCAAGAGGAGCTGGGGAGCTCCAGCCTGGCAACTCCCCAGGCTGAGGCCTTGGTAAAGGCCTAAGCAGGTACTGGGGCTGCAGAGGTGCAGCCTGGGGATTGGCAGAGGCAGCTGGTCCAACCCCCTTGCTAATGATGAGTAGCCAATTACAGACTGCAGTCTGCCCCCAGAGAAAGGGGGCTAGATGA
>NW_020672388.1:0-5151 GCF_002925995.2 Terrapene triunguis | reverse complement strand
AGAGTGGGTGCAACCTTCACTAGGATACAATGCTCTTCCAGCGACCTTAGCGTATGCAACGCCTTTTATTTTAATAACATGACCCCTTCTCCATACTGGCAGGGAGGTCACCATCCTGCAAGGGTATCTAGTAATCCTCTCTTCTGTCTAGTTAAGCGCTTACCAATTTGGTTTGTTAGGCTAGTAATGTTTTTACTCATTTGAGGCCTGTCCTTTGCACATTGTCTGTTTACTTCCTTTAAAGGAATACGCACCTCGACCTTGTAAGTGTGGAATACCACCGAGGTGAGGACCGGTAGGGCTGGTCCTATCATTATCAATTCTGGCTTTGGAACAGGGATTTGTTCAGGTCATGACACACAATCGGGTGGTTCCACTCTGTCTCTGATAACCCGGTTAATTGTTACCAGTCGTGGACATTCTAATTTGGGCCATCGTTTAACAAATGTATGCCCTGCATTTGGGGTTACCTCCGTCCGTGCTTTAAGTGGTAAGCCCCATCCTGATTCAGCAGGCCCAACCTCCACTGGTACCATGTCAGTATAATTGGCACATAATCTTTCATGAGTGTTTGGTTTCTTTCCCACAAAATCCCACACAAATTCCAGTATCGAGGTCTGTGTGTTTCCTCCCAAGCCATCGTGGCAATATGCCATGTAATTGTGTTCAAATGAGGGATAGACCAAGACTTTGTAGTCCCCTTCACACATGGCACACTACTTGCATCCTTTCTCATGCACCACAGGGACAGCAGGAGCCACAGCAGAAGCCTCCCCATGGTCGCTCTGGTTGTTCTGGTCACCCTTCAGTTCTTCCTCCTTTACCTTTTGTTGTTTACCTGTGGAGACACCTGTGGAAACATCTGTGGAAATATTGTTAGTATTGACAGATGCTGATTTAAACAATTTTAACTGATTTTGGTGACGCCAAAATGTTCCCAATTTTCCCCCAATCTTTGCACATGTAGTCAGAAGGACCCTCATAGGGCCTTGCCATCTTGGCTTTAAAATTCCTTTAAACTCTGGGTAAATGCGACACATTACCAAATCCCCAACTTTAAATGCAGGTTTGTCCAGACTGCTATTATCATCCAGCTGGGTTTGATTTTCCTTCACTTGGTTGTATAAGTCCTTCAACTCTCTGTCCAATGCCTTGATGTAGTTTTGCAGCCTGTCTGCAAAAAGCCCTGACTCCCCTGCAGGGAGGATTACAGTGCTGGGAATTTTCATTGCTCCTCCTGTCATTAGCTCAAAGGGTGTCAGTTGAGTCAGCCTATTTGGGCTGCCTCTGATTCGGTACAATACAGCAGGAAGCACACGAGCCCACCCTTCTCCTGTATCCAGTACTGCTTTTGTTAAGGCTGTTTTCATTGTTCTATTCATTCTTTCCACCATTCCCGAGCTTTCAGGGTGGTATGGTATATGGAATCTTTGCTTTATTTCTAGTGCCTTGCATGCCTTCTTCATTACTCGCCCTGTAAAGTGAGTTCCTTGGTCAGAGTCTATTGACAGTGGTAAACCCCATCTGGGTATTATTTCTTCTGCTAGGATTCGA
This sequence comes from Terrapene triunguis, assembly GCF_002925995.2. NCBI lineage: Eukaryota > Metazoa > Chordata > Testudines > Emydidae > Terrapene > Terrapene triunguis. The sequence goes on along the minus strand of NW_020672388.1, from coordinate 3,597 downwards.
GCTACTGTTGTAGCAGTACAATTCTTGGTTGGGAATGACCATCGGGTAAAAGTGTCAATAATTACCAAAATGTAAGTGTACCCTCTGCTTTGTGGCAAGGGTCCAGTAAAATCAATTTGCAAATTTTGCCATGGTCCCTCTGGTCGTGGTTGGTGATTCAGAGGCACCTTTTTTCTTCTACCCACATTCACTTGTGCACATGTCACACATCTTTTGAGAAATTGTAAAGTATCTTTTTTCATGGCTGGCCACCACCAGTATTCCAAGGCGGCCCTCATTTGTCTCCACCCCAGATGAGCTGGAGAGTGGATGGCATGGAGCAGTAGAGCCCGTATGCACTCCGGGGCTACCTGCTCCTTCCCCCCTGGCCCATACCAGAGGTGATTTTTATATACACAGCCTTGTTTTTCCAATTTACTTTTTTCTTCTGGGCTTATGGTTGCATATAGCTTTCTTAAATTCACTTCCTCTTCTGGCACTTTAGCTGCACAAATCTTAATAGGACTTGCTTGTGCAATTTCTTTGGCACGTTTATCTGCCCAATAATTTCTTTTTTGTTCCTCACTTGAGATCTTATTGTGGGCTTTTATCTTTACTACTGCTAGTTCTGATGGTAGTTTGGCAGCTTTTGTTAGTCTTTGAACTGCTTCCATATTATTAATCGGCTTGCCAGTTGTTGTTATAAAACCTCTGCGTGACCACACGTCCATGTAGTCATGCACTACTCCAAATGCATATCTGCTGTCTGTGTATACAGTGAGCTTCTTGCCTTCCCCCACTCTCAAAGCTTCTGTGAGGGCTGTTAGCTACGCTTCTTGTGCTGACTTTGATCCTTCCATCTGACCTGACGCTATCACTGTCCCATCACTGAGTACCACTGCCCATCCAGTGTGTGGCACTCCATTTTCATACTTTCTTGATCCTTCTACATACAAAACTATATCTGGATTCTGTAATGGCTCTTCTTTAATTCTTCCCAACATTTCCTCTTCTCCATCTATAAGACATTCGTGTACCTCTCCCTCTATGTTCAGACATTCGGCTACATTTATTCCCTTGTCTCTTACTATGGAGTAGTTAGGGTTTTGCAAGCACAATGTTGATTCCCACTGACTCCTGCGGGCATCTGTTATAGATCTTAGTCGCCTGGTGTTGAGGATATCAATAAGTGTATGGGGTGTATGAAGCACTAATTTCCCCGTAAGAGTGTATGATTCACAAGCTTTCACAGCCCACGTAGCACAATCTAGAGCTGCTATGCACTCCGGTAATCCCTGGGATACAGGGGGTTTTATGGTAGATAGGTATGCTACCAGACGCTGTCTGTCTCCCTGAAGCTGAGTTAGTACAGCAGAATACTGGGTCCCGCTATGGCTACAGTAAAGGTGGAACGGCTTTCCCATATCGGGTAAGCCCAGGCTGGGGGCAGAGGCTAAAGCCTGTTTTATTTTTATAAATGCCGCCTCTTGCTCTGTGCCCCATATTACTAACTCATTTGCAGGCTTTCCCCCCCTAGTGAGGTTTTGAATTGGTTCCACCATCTCTGAGTACTCCGGTATATAGGTTCTACAGAAATTAAGGAGTCCCAGGACCTTTCGGACTTCCTTAACTGTCCGTGGTTTCTTTAACTCTCAAATTGCTTGCTTTCTGTCTATTGTGAGTGCCTTTTCTCCCTGTGATATGTTATGCCCTAGGTATAAAACTTGCTGCTGTTGCAATTGGGCTTTTTTTTTGGGCTTAATTTAAATCCTGCCTCGCGAAGATACATGAACAGTCTGTTTAGGGTTTTTAAATGGTCCTTTTTATTTGAACTGGCAATTAGCAAATCATCTACATACTGCAGTATCACAGTATCCCCTTCCAAAGGCACTTGTGCTATTACTTCTGCCATTGTCCTGTGGAATATGGAGGGAGAATTATGGAACCCCTGAGGTACTCGGGTCCAAGTGTACTGCTGGTCTCCTAATGTAAATGCAAATTTCTCCTGACTTTTCTTTGCAAGGGGAATACTCCAAAATCCATTAGCTACGTCCAGGACTGAGAATATTAAATGTCCTGATGTTAGCAAATTAAGAATAGTGGCAGGGCTTGCCACAATAGGATGTGCCTTTGGAGTCACCCGGTTAACCTTCAGGTCCCGTCTGGCTTCCTGACGGGCCAAATTAGGGAATTAGTTGTGGAGGTGGTTTTTTTAATCACCCCTCTGGATTCCAAATTAGTGACTATATCTTTAACTGCCTCTAAGGCTTCTGGTTTAATTGGGTACTGCCTGTGGGCTTTGTGAGTTGGTCCTTCTACAGATATAGGCTTCATGTTTACTAGCCCACAATCTTGTTTATCTGTTGCCCACACTTCAGGGTGAAGGGAACACAGGGCTTTTACTGGGCTCTCCCCCCACTCTGGTATTATTACTTTATTACTGGCAACTATGGCTATATTTTGAGATGATCTTTCCTGTTTGGACCCTTTGGCCCATTCAATGCAGCTAGCTCTGGGGTTGATTACTCCCCTGAGCTCCTTTTACAACTACTGCATGTTTTGGTTTTATTTTTATTTTTACACTCACGTGCCAGATGTCCAGGCTTATTGCACGTGAAGCAGGTAGTGGTTCTGACTGCATGCACTGCTACAATTTCTTCGGAGGGTGTGGTTGCTGCTACCTTCCTCTTTTTTTTCTGTTTTCTACTTCTGTGGCCCATTTCATTACTGCTGAGTATGTCTCCCCCACTGAGATGCCTAATGCCAGGACTGCTTGGTGATCTGCAGACAGCCCTTCCTTTAGGATTTGAAGGAATACATCATGGTCTTGGGATGTTATATTCTTCAGACCTGAATAAGCTCGGAATGCATTCCATTTCTTTTCAGCATAGGACATGGCAGACTCTTCCTTCTGCTGAACCACAGACTGCAGAGCCCCCCAGTTAGTGGTCTGGGCTCCTAGAACAACAGCTAGTGCATTCCTAAATTCTGTTACAGTGCCTGCGTCAGGGTTTGGGATTCCTGCTGGTTCTTCAGCCTGATTCCCTCCCGCTGGGTTGGGGTTACGATCTTCAGCCCAGCGCCCTGTCTTCCATTTATTATCTAGGTTCTCCCACACATCCCTGAGGCACTTGAACTTGACCAGGATGTGAACGTCCTTCCTATGGAGGCCATGTATTTCAGTCAGGCCATCCAGCTTGTCCCAGAACTCAGTATTCTTGTTATCACGCTTGAGTTCGGGTAAATCAGACAGTAGTGCCTGTTTTTCCTGGGGGGTGAAGGGACGGTAAATTTCAGTTGTTTCTGTTCTATGTCCCCTTACTGGTTCACCCTCCGTGTTAACATTTCTGAACCTCCTTAGCTGTGTTTTGATTGGAGCCATACGCAGTACTTGCTCCCCTGGGGTAATTAATCCTTGTGGTGCTCCTTTATTATCTTTGTGGGTGCTTAAATTTGGCCTGTCATTTGAAGAAATGTATGGAGGGGGTTCTGATTCCTCCCCTCTGCTTTGTGCTGCTGAGTTTTCCCACAGATAGTTAATCGGCGGAGCGGTGGGTTGGCATATGCCAGGAGTTTGCTCTCCCCCTCCCAATCTGGAGGTGTGTCCCAGACATGGTG
>NW_020672387.1:0-1710 GCF_002925995.2 Terrapene triunguis | reverse complement strand
CTCAAGCCGCATTTGCCTCCCTTCGCCCGGCTGTGCATTGGGTGACATGGATGGAACTCGCTTTCCACGGGGGGGGGTGTGCTGTGAAATCCGCGTGCATTGACATTCACCAGCACAAATCTAATCCCGACAGGCCTCATTCTGTCTACACAGAAAGGGGTAAAAAGCGGAAACACGTGTGCACAGGATAGTGGGACTCATTCTGAAACCACTGTCAGCTCCTCTTCCACTCGGCTGGACCCACAGGGTCTCAGTACGTGAACGGAGTAGAAGTAAGCTGGGATCGGAGCTTTAACTTCATCCTGAGAATTTCTCCCCGCAAACAGACATAAGAGCAATAGCCGGAAGGCTGAAGAATGACAGCCCTGCTGCATATGCATGAGCAAGACTGAATATTCATGAGCCAAAGGTGCTACCACCACCATCCCGTGACCGTGGGGAGCCAATGAAAGAGCAGCAGCTTTAACTTCTACTTTACAAACCTTTTTGGAGGGGAATGAAGGAGTGAGTGATTGTTAAGACCTGAAGCCTGGGGGGAGGGGTGGGGCTTCTTTAATCACTGCATCCACCGGGCTAGTTATAGCGAAGCCCTGGGCACTTCACACTTGATTAAGAGCTGGTATCAAAGCTCATTGTTAAACTACGGGATCGTTTATTGAAGGTAGCAGTTTTAAACAAACGTATCCTAGTCTAAAGGCGCAGCAATACCAGTTGTTTCAACTACACTCAAGGGGAAAAGGGTTTTTTTGATTGGTTCATAACAGACTAACTCACACAGAACACTAGTTTTATATAAGTCTCGTGTAATAACTCTTCTGCTCAGGTTTCCCTTTGGAAAGGGATTACAACTTATTAACAGGAGCTGATGTTACCCTATAGTAAATGACTATTCATATTATACACATACATATTACAGGTGAAATCCCAGCCCCTCTAAAATCAGTGGGAGTTTTGCCATTGACTTAAAGGGAGTCAGGATATCCCATCCACATATATAATATAACCTTCTCTCTATTTATTACGTTAAAAGAACATGAAGAATGCAAAGTCAAGCACCCAAAAGTTCAGAAATGCCCGAATGAAGGTTACTGGTGCAATCTTAATTTGGCCCTCGTGTGTGTGTCTATTATGCTGCAGTCTTTACTTATATGATCACAGACTATTTTTTCCCCACAATCCCTGCTTCATTCAGTACACAGGTCAGATGCTATTCATTTAATGGGTAGTTCTTGTCTTCAGCAATTTTTGTGCCCTCCTCATTCAGTGGGGCCCATGCTTTATTTACTGCACACCATCCAAACCCTACACTGAATACAGGATTATTCATTTTCTTATGGGCTTTTCTATGGTGCTCATCACTACAGTATCCACGTGCTTCTTAAACACTAATAACACTGTTTTCACAATACCCCTGTGAGATGGCATTGATAGCCTCACTTTTACACATGGGGGAATTCAGGCAGAGATTAAGGCCAACAAGCACCCACTAATTTTTACCTTGATCTCCCACTATGTGTTTAAAACTACAACTGCCTTGTCTTCAGTAGGATTTTGCCTCATGCGAGTTACCACCCATTAGCTAATATATAGTAAGAACACCTTTTTTCCCTACTGAAAACAATGTTTCTCTGCTGACAGTGGCCTTTTCTACACTTAATTTTGTCATTTAAAGTCACCCCCACCCAGGTGGCCCCAGTTCTAGCAGTATTA
>NW_020672386.1:0-3087 GCF_002925995.2 Terrapene triunguis | reverse complement strand
CAATTGTTCAAGGGAGAACACTAGATTTGTTTATAGGTAAACTGATGACTCAAGGGTTTTCTTTAGACTAGACAATAGGAACTGATCACTCTTGGCTATGGGTGGTGTTTTCTTCCAGGGAGCTCACAATGCAACTAGGCTACTTCAGTATTTGGATATCAATTAAGGATTCATTACTAGAATTGGTCTGATAATTGCTGAGCTAGGAATGTGCAGCCATAGGTTCATTAGCATTTGGAGCAGAGATTCCCATGATGCAGTGCTTCCCTGCTTTTTCTGGTCCCAGAGTTCAGCGTGGTTCTCTGTTCTCCATTCTGTATGTAAATTGAGATGTCTTAATCTTGTCATCCTTGTCAGGAAGGGTCTAGGTGTGTCACCCAACGCCCTTCACTGCTCTCTGCAAGTTTTTTCCTCTGATGGGTTTTAGTTTAAGCAGAGGTGTGTAGGGGGGTGTCTTTCATGAGTCAGGCTGGATACTGCACCCTGGTTCCCCAAGAACACAGAGGTGTCTGGTATCAGGGGGTTGGCACTGGAGGTTACTAGAAAGGACAACAAGACTCCATTCTGGGGGTCAGAAGGTGAATCCATCCCTCAGTGGTGGGCAGGTGCTGGGTGGAAATGCTGCTGGTTCCAGGTGCCCTTAATTCCCCCTGATTCCTCGGGGCGTTTGAGTCTCTGACAGGTTCTCGTTCCCTTGCAGCAGGAGGACGTCACAGCCAAAGTGATGCACCAGCTCCGCATCATCCGGCACTTGCGCCAGGTGCCTGAGGCACTGCGGGGGCTGTGCCTCTGAGGCCACCAGCAACTCCCGCTCCCTGCTGCAGGTACTGCTCTGGTTCACTGTAAATGGGGAGCTAGTGGAAGGGGAAATGGAGCCCCCTGGCACTCACTCAAAGGGAAAGTGGTGGATTCTCCATCTCTTGATGTTATTTAATGAAGACTAGATGCCTTTCTGGAATGTGTGTGCCCAAAAAGTAACTATTGTACTATACAGGAAGCCTATGATATGCAGGGGGTTAGATTAGATGCTCTAAAGGTCTCTTCTGGCCATAAAGTCTACCAATTTTGTTAAAACTGAGTGTAGCATTGGGAGCAGCCTCTGATGTTCTACTGTCTAGCCGGCTTGCTTCCTAGAATGAACACTCATTGAGTGGGGTGATCCACAGGGAGTAGCTCAAACCTTCAAAGTGTCTGGTCAGCAGCAGGATATTAGTACTTCAGGGGATGGATGTGTGTGGCAGTGACATCACAAAGGCCTTTTGCAGGACCTCAGCCTATTGGTCAAAGGTGGTGTGGAGGTGGTGACCTCACAGAGAGATGCTGACATGAGCCAGGCAGGACAGGGGTGCAGGGCCAGGGAAACCTCGGAGACCCCTGTGGCTTTGCTTCAGCAAGTCTCCGTCTCGAGGTCTCTCTTTGAGGAGTGACAGAGTATTAGGGTACACGTATGTGAGTGCGAGGAGGAGCCTCTTTCGAGTTTTCTCCTTTCCTTTTACTGATTTTACTAGAAAACAGACGTCCCTGTTTAGAAGATAAGAGTCTCCGAGAGGTTTTGGAACCTGTTCAGTCTGGTCCAGCTGAATTCTAGGCATGGAAAACACTAGTTTAAGGTGGCAGAATTTTATTCCCCACCTGGGATTTTGTCCCGTAGAATCACTGGGGACATTAGGGTTTGTCTTTTTTGTTTTACCTTTTCCTCCATCCCTCCTTCCTTTCTCTTCATCTCTTACTTCTTTTGTGCTTTCTTCTGTTCCCTTCCCACCACCAGTAGGTAGGTGTGTGTGTGGTTTTTGTGTGTGTGTGGTGTGTGTATGTGTTGCTGGGGGTGCTCTGCATCTCCCATTTTGGGAGGTCCATCCAAAAAGGTGGGGCTGAAATAGTGCTTGGACCCCACTGACACTAGATACTGCCACTTTGGTCATTGATGCTCCAGTTGGGTGGGGGGTGGGGAAGGCACCTCCTAGGGAGTCCAGGACAGTGTGTGTGGGCCTCTTTGCTATGAGCTGCCGAAGGAGTTGGGGGCTGAAGGCATCACTGAGAGGGGGGAGTGTGGTCCCAATCTGCCCTGGGTCCCGGAGGTGAGAAGGGGGCACATTGCCCCCACCATGCCCCTGTCCTTTCCCCAAGTGGCATCAGGTGTCACCCTGTCCCCTTCTCTCCCTGGTGCAGGAACCCCCAGGGACTCAGAGGAGGAATGGGTGGATGTGGCCACAGAGGAGGCTGCTCTCAAAAACATCCGAGAGCAGCTCCAGGGCTGAGAAAAGGTACAAAGGTTCCCCAGCTGTGTTGGAACGGAGATTGTCCTGCCCATTCCCAGCACCCTGACCCCCTGCAGAGGGTCTTGTCTCTGATGATCCACCCAGCCCTAATGGGGACCTTTCTCTACCATGATCTGGGACCCCCAAGATGGGGGTATTTGTCACACACCAGCTGGGTCTCCTCCCCTCACAGGTACTGTCCCAGGTCCTGACCCTGCTTGTGTAGGAGTTGTGGGTGATTTAGACAATGGGCGGGTCCCCACTATCCCCCATTCAGGCCTGAGTCCTGCAGCTGGTGTGGGTGGGGCAGGGAGGTTGCTGGCTAATTGACTCTCTCTCCCCTAACCCCACTCCTGGTAGGTGCAGGATGAGGCTTAGCAGCTCATGTTCCTGTCCGCCATCCACCTGAGTGTCTCCCTGCACAGCAGAGAGGGCAGGACACATTGGAGCCGCACTGCTGCAAGGCGGCTGTGGTGGAGAGGATTGTGGTGAGTGAGATGCGGTGCCCAGCAGCTGGAGGGAGGACAGAGACATGGGAGGGGCAGGAGTCTCCCCGGGCCAATGGATGGGGGATGGCTGGTGCTGGAGGGGCAGCTGAGGGCAGGGATTGCTGGGGCTGAAGATTGGGGAGAAGAGACGGGAGAAATTCTGAGATTGGTCACTAGTGGGCAGGAATCGGAGGAGCGGGAGGCAGCTAGGGGGGATCCTGCTGGCTGTGTGGGGTGCTGCCTGTGTAATCTCCTCCCTGGCAAGTGTCAGTGAGGCCCGAATCTCACACGCTACTTTGTCTCCTTTAGGTCTCACAGGAGCTCATTGAGGCGCTGCCTGA
>NW_020672385.1:0-1420 GCF_002925995.2 Terrapene triunguis | reverse complement strand
TTTTTATGCAGGCCCCTACATTTGTACCCTAAGGTTCAAAGTGGGGAATCAGCCTTGACAGTGTGAAACATCCTTATTTTTCTCAATGGGATATTAACTCTTAAACCCGAGGACATTTTAAAGATTGTGCTCTATGCAGGCATACAAGCCAATACCTAAGGTATTTAAAAATCAAAGAGACAGAAGGAAAGACATGGACCTACTCCTATGCTGAGCCAAAAATTAAAGGTCTACATAGGGGATAACACCTTGAATTCCTGTACAAGAGACTCATTCCTCCTGCAGGGCATTTACACTTGACTATAATAATGTACTGGAGTAGAATTATTTATCTTAGTGTGATTTAGAATTACATCAGACATGCTTGGTGAAGCATGTAGTACAGAAACTTAGAGAGTCAATTGCTGAGGACTGAATGAACATCATAGAAATAGTAGAGCTAGAAGGGACCTCAAGATGTCATCTAGTTCAGCCCCCAATGTTGAGGCAGGACCAGGTACACCTAGGCCTTCCCTGACAGATGTTTGTCTAACCTGTTCTTGAAACCTACCAATGACAGGGATTTTACAACCTCCCTTGGAAACGTAGTCCAGAGTTTAACTAAGATCTGAGTGCTACTGTAATATAAATCTCAATTAATAATAAAACACATATAATCCCTAGTATCAAAGAATCAGAAGAGAACTGGAGATGGAAGAGACATATTATGTCATCTAGTCAATGCCAGTCTAGTAGTAGTCTCTACAACGGTGCTTCTCAAAGCCGGTCCGCCGCTTGTTCAGGGAAAGGCCCTGGCAGTCCGGGCCGGTTTGTTTGCCTGCCGCTTCTGCAGTTTCGGCTGATCGCGGCTCCCACTGGTGGCGGTTCGCTGCTCCAGGCCAATGGGGGCTGCGGGAAGCCGTGCGGGCCGAGGGATGTGCTGGCTACCCTTCCCGCAGCCCCCATTAGCCTGGGACGGCGAACCGCGGCCAGTGGGAGCCGCGATCGACCGAACCTGCAGACGCAGCAGGTAAACAAACTGGCCCGAAGTGCCAGGGGCTTTCCCTGAACAAGCGGCGGCCCGACTTTGAGAAGCACTGCTCTACAATATATTTTGCAGTGCATCCTCCAGTCTAAATAGCACCAAATTTAACATTAATAACTTTTTATAGCATGGTTCCTAGAGCGAAAGTTCAGCCAGATGCTCAAATGTTTATGTTCATCAACAAATTTCATAAGTGGAGACTTATGAAGCTGGGAAATTCTAAAAGAAAGTCACTTTATGTTGCCAACCTTGGGTCGCAGCTGAATAATGTTGAAGCACCTTTCCTTACCACATAAAAACAAATCATCATAAGCTCCAAATATTGACAAAATCACATTGCAAATGACATAATAATCATATAAATTATGACAATTCTAAAAGATAATTGTGTCATTT
>NW_020672384.1:0-2547 GCF_002925995.2 Terrapene triunguis | reverse complement strand
TCTCCCAGTGCCATGTCCCTCCAGGGTCCCTTCTCCCAGGGATAATCTAGCAGCTCCTTGACGATGTGCCAGACAGAGCTTCGACTTGTGTCTGTGGTCTCACGAGGGCCTTTCTGCACCATCCTCCTTCCACCCCCTGTGAATTTGCCCCCCCCCGCCCCCCCCCCCCTCTCCCCCCCCCCCCATCCACAGCATTCCCTGTCTCCGTTTTTTCTAGTACAATCTCGTTGTACAGCTCTCTGAACTGAGTGATGCAACCACCTCTGCTGGCTAGATCCTGTCCCTCCAGCTCGGAGGCGTCAAACCCATTCAGAGGAGAGGGCTGGATTCATTGAACCATAGGGTTAGAAGGGACCACAAGGGTCATCCACTCTAACCCTCTGCCAAGATGCAGGATTTGTTGTGTCTAAACCATCCAAGACAGATGGCTCCAGTCTCCTTTCGAAAACCTCTCGCGATGGAGCTTCCACCACCTCCCGAGGCGTCTGTTCCATTGCTCTGCTGTTCTTCCAGTTAGGAAGTTTTCCCTGAGATTTAATCTAAACCTGCCATGCTGTTGTTTGAACCCATTGCCTCTTGCTCTGTGCTCCCCCTCTCCCCACACACACTCATTTCTTTTTCTCTGGGCCATCAGTCACAAGAGGCGCCAAGCTGCCAAACTCCCCGGGCACAGGGCCAGAGCTGAGCTGGAGGGAGGTGATGCTGGAAGGTGCTGCCAGCGCCCGGCTCTTTGTTCTTCACAGACCAACCCCTGCCATCCTGCAACTGATCAGCTGCAGCTTCCCAGAGTCAGCCAGACACAGAGAAACGCCACCAAGCCGATCAATTCACCGCCCTGAACACACCTTTTCTCCACCCTCAGATCCGCTCCCCGCAGATGTCCAACCCTCAGCCCCTTCTCGGGTGTTTTTCCCACACCCTTGGGGGTTTGAAGGGGGGTTTCCCTCTTCTGCCTCCAGCAACCACATTCCTTTAAGAAATCCACTAACTCCTCTCACCCCCAAACTTCCCCTGGACACAAGCCACCACTTACCATGATTCCAAGCAGCTGCAGCGAGTTAAATGAATTGGGCCTGCTCTATGCAGGGTTCATCTGTAGGAGCCAGAGATTGCTGGCACTGCACCATTTCAGGCCCTCCTCCCTTTTATTTCCTGAGCCCTCCCACTCATTCTCCCATTGGTTGTTCAGGATGCCGATCAGAGCAGTAATTGCGGAAAGGGGGGGCAAGTGAGGAGGAGAAGGGGGAAGAGATGAAGGGACAGAGTTGTTGATGAACTCTGTATGCTCTTGCTTGTCTCCGCTAGCCCTTCTGGGATGCTGCTAAGCACTGGAACAAATTGCCTAGGGAGTAGGGTGACCAGATGTCCTGATTTTATAGGGACAGTCCCGATATTTGGGGCTTTTTTGTATATGGGCTCCTATGACCCCCCCACCCCTGTCCCGATTTTTCACAATTGCTGTCTTGTCACCCTACTAGGGAGGTTGTGCAATCTCCGGCACTGGAGATTTTTAAGAGCACGTTGGACAAACACAATGGGCTAGAAAATACTTATTCCTGTCTTGAGTGCACGGGGCTGGACTAGGTGACCTCACAAAGTCCCTTCCAGTTTGATGATTCTATGCTGGGTCCTCTGGCAACCTTCACTCTAACCAGCCCAGTTATTTTTGCATGTGGGAATTAACCCTCACAAGGCCACGGAACAGAGGGAACCCGAAAGCCACAAATGAGCTCCCAGCTGCTGTGGCAAAAGGGCTAACCTGATCCGTGGGCACTGCATTAGAGGCAGCCTGGTCTAGCACAGGGGTTCTCAGGACAAAATTTTTGGTGGCCTCAGAATGCAGCCACCAACTCTTGCTGGTGGCCACTCACACTTTTCCCTAAAATACTTAATTAGCTCCCCACAGGTCACTGAGTGCCACAGGACAACAAACACCAGATCCCAGCTGGTGTGTGTCAGTGTCGCTCCATTGGAGTCAATGGGGCCAGATCTCCAACTGGTGTGGCCACACCTCCATCCCAGACACCCAGCTGGTCTGAAGGAGTACTTAACCAGTTTTCCTCCATCCAGGCTAGATTACTAGCTGGGATTAAGTGACTGCAGTGGATCTAGGCTGAGTTACATGTAATTTTACATAATTAGACTGTGGAACTCATTGCCACAGGAAGATGTTGGAACTTTGCAACATTCAAAAAGGATTGGACCCTTTTAGGCATAAAAAGAACCCCCAGAGTTACAATAGTTCATGCTAACAAATTGTGGCAGGAAACCTCCTGGTTCAGGGCATAGCTCAATCTCTAACTATTAGAGACCAAGGTATGCCCTAATATGGGGGGCAGATTAACCCACATCTCCTATTGCACTTACATTTGCCTTTGAAGCATCAGTTACTGGCCAGAGGCAGGGTACTGGGTTAGATGGATCTTGGATCTGATCTGATCCAGTCCAGCAATTCCTATAGGAACTGCCCCGAGTGTAACGGGTGCTGTGACTTCTGCCTGATTCATAGATTCATAGATTCTAGGACTGGAAGGGACCTCAAGAGGT
>NW_020672383.1:0-1045 GCF_002925995.2 Terrapene triunguis | reverse complement strand
TTCACTTTGTTGACTCTGGAATCGTGAGTTTTCTGATATCTAATAAATTGTTATCAAAGAATTACCAATATTCATTCATATTTTTCTGTCTAAATTTTTCCTCCCAATCAGTTTTGCTGATAATTTTCCTCAGCTTTAGGGAATTAGTCCCCTTGGAGCATGAAGTGTGTATAGATAGTACTGGTTGGGAACTGTCCATTTGAATGTAAATCAGTTTCCTTGTTTATTTTATTCACCTATATCATGTGGTCTCTTCTCTGTCTCTTGTATACACTAAAGAGTCCCAGACTTTTAGCTCCTTAATAGAGACTGGGTGACCCAAACTGAACACATTCCTGAACATGTTATGCTCCATCCCATATCTTAGGGATCTGAACATTTCTTTTATTTTGTCCACTACTGTGAATGAGCAGGTGTTTTACTTGTGCTGCTGTCAATAGTATCCAGGTCTTTCCCCTGAGGTATGTTCTAGTTGGGATGCTGCTCTCAGCACATATCTGTGCAAAATTTTGTTTTTTCCCCTCTTTGATTTCGAGCAACTGGATGAATGGGGGAACTCCCTTCATTATGGACTCCCTATCCTGATTCTCATGGCATTAAGGAACAATGATGGATAACCAGTATCCACACTTGTGTTTTCCGCTGTTGCCTCTTATGTTTCCCCCACGACAACGTGTACGAATTATTAATGCAGGGAGCACAATACAAATATGGAATTGGATTTAGTAGGGTAATTATTGATAGTTATTTTCTCTGAATAATGAAAATGTCATTTTTCAGTGTGTGAAGAGTGATCAATCTGCTTCTCCCATGAGAACAGCCTCCACTAGTGCATGCAGTGTCTCATATTAACGTTGTCTCTCCATTCAGGCATTTCAACTGTGACCATCACCCGAGATCCTGGGAACACATAGAAGTCAGGGGAGCATACGGTAATTGCAGAAGACACTCTTATGCCTCAGAGTTGGACACTTTCTCCCCTACGCCATGTCAGATTTGAACAGAACCAACTTCACCAACCCCTCCACCTTCATCCTACTTGGCA
>NW_020672382.1:0-1884 GCF_002925995.2 Terrapene triunguis | reverse complement strand
GGCGTGGTGCTCGGGGGGGCGGGGTCTTGGGGGGCGGGGGCTGGCACGGTGCGGCGCTCGGAGGGGGGGCGGGTGCTTCGGGCGGCGTGGCGCTTGGACGGGGACAGGGCTTCGGGCAGCGCGGCGCTGGAGGGGCGGGGATTTCGGCGGCACTCACGGGGGGCGGGGTATGGCAGGGCGGCTCTCTTCTTTTTTGCCTGGGGCGGCAAAAAAGTTAGAGCCAGCCCTGCTTAGAAACCTCCAATGATGGAAATTCCAGAACCTCCCTAGGTAATTTGCTTAACTATCCTTACAATTAAGAAGTTTTTCTTAATGTCTAACCTGAATCTCCTTTGCTGCAATTTAACTCTCTGGTTTCTAATCCTGTCCTCGGTGATTAAGGAGAACAATTTATCACCTTCCTCTTATAACAGCCTTTTACATACTTGAAGATTGTTCAGTCTTCTCTTCTCCAAACTAAACAAACCCACATTTTTCAGTCTTTCCCTGTAGGTCTGTTTTCTGGACCTTTAATATTTTTGTTGAGGACAGAAAACAAAAATGATTTAAGGTAGAAAATGACCTTGCACGGGTTTCCCTCAATAGGCTCATCTCTCATCTAGTGGATTTGCTGTGTCCAGAGTCACCATGGGTTTTTCATGCTGGCCGTGGCACCAAGGACATGATTTTTGCAGGCCAACAAACACAAGAGAAGGCTCGTGAACACAACAGAGACCTGAACATGGTGTTTGTTGACCTGCCCAAGGCCTTTGACATGGTGAATTGTGAGGGTCTATGGAAACTCCTTCGTAAATCTGGCTGCCCAGAGAAGATGATTGCTGTCATCTGCCCATTTCACGATGGCATGATGGCCAGGGTGATGGAGGGTGGTGACTCATCAGAAGCCTTCCCCGTCACCAAGGGCACCAAACAAGGATGCGAAATGGCTCAAGTTCTCTTTGCCATTGTCTTTCCAGCCATGCTCGTTTGCAGCCCAGGACTTGACAGAGGCGCACACATCAGTTCAGATTGGCTGGGCTCTAGCGACTCAGGTTCTGCGCCAGGGCGATCAAAGAGCCATTGAAAGGGCTCCTGTGTGCTGATGACTGTGCCCTCATTGCGCACACACTCGAGGACATTCAGCTTATCGTGGGGCGCTTTGCCTAGGCCTCAAAATGCTTCGGTTCCACACTCGGCCTGACAAAGACGCAGGTCACGTCCCAGTCAGCCCCAGACCACCGGCATCACGGGCACCTGATCCCATCGTCACAGCTGACAACACACCCCTCAAGTCAGGTGGGAAATCCAGCTGCCTGCGTAGCACACTTCCCAGCAATGCCGCGCTGGGTGAGGAGATCGCTCAGCGCCGGGCGCAGGCCAGCTTGGCACTTGGCAGGCTCACCCACGGGCTCTGGAGGGAGCGTGGAGTCTGCCTCAGAACCAAGAGAAACAACCTACCAGGCTGTTGTACTCACCTCACTCCTCTATGGCTGTGAGACACGGACGCTTTCCCAGCACCACATCAAACAGCAGGAGAGCTCCCACCCTCACCGCCCAACATCCATCCGCAGCATCAAGTGACAGGACCGGATCCCCAACACTGAAATCCTTGACCTGTGCCAAATCCCTGATGTCGACAGCATCCTCATCAGGGCTGAGCTTCACTGGGTTGGACACGTGGTCGCATGGAGGTTTCCCGTATGTCGATCGCAGTGCTCTACAGCCAGCTGAGCACAGGAACCTGCTCTAAGGGTCGGCCCATCCTCAGATATAAAAATACCTCGAGGACCGACTTCAAAGCGTGCACGAGAGACATTAAAACCTGGGAACTTGTTGCCCTGGACAGACCCAGATGGAAAGAGGTCAGTGCCATGAGGCCGTGTCCACTTTTAAGGAGTGGCATGT
>NW_020672381.1:0-1068 GCF_002925995.2 Terrapene triunguis | reverse complement strand
CTTAGTTCAAGGCCTGTAAGCAAGCTTGACCAAACTCAGGACCTTGACTAAAGTTTAAGACCTGCTAAATTTTCCCTCACAGCCTGTCTTCTGCTCTGTCTCTTAACGACACTAAGATGGCTGCTGCAAATCCCCTTTTCACACTTCCACATTCCCCCCAGGCTCTTCAGACCCTTCCAATAACAGCAACTCTGAGCCAAATGCTAGAAAAAGAGAAGAAAAAAAGGGGCCGCTTTGGGGGATTGCCCCCCATTGCAGTGTAAACCCCTCCCCCTTAGCAATAGCTGGAGCCCTCTGGTGGCATCACCTGAAGAATGAGATGCCCTGGACTCCCCCAGCAGCCCCCAGGGACAGGCAGGCAGAGGCTGATCCCATTGGCCCATCAGCTCTCCCTACCTGCCAGAGACAGCAGTGACTCCGGTCTGACTCTGGTGTGGCTGAGATCTGAATCCTGCAGGGAAATCAGACCAGGGCCCCGGGCAGACCCCAAAACTCATGAGACACAGACCCAACCAGCACGGGTATGTCGGACAATAACACACTGGGAGCCGGGGGGGCTGGGTTTTTGCCTTGTAGCCTCTGCGCCCTGGGGGGTTAGTCCCTGATCACTCCCAAAGCTGGTTTGACCAGTTCCAGGAGGAGAAGAGCTTCTCCCCCCCCCCCCCCCCGTGTCCCTGGAGGTGGAGAAGCTGCCTTGGCATCTCCCCCCCTTTCCCCACCAACCTCCCCACACCCCCCTTTCCCTCGCTGTGCCCCCCACTCACATCTTCCCCCATTCCAGCCTCGCTCCCCTCAGCCCCACAATCCCCCCCGATCGCCCCATCTTCCCTTCAGTGCACCCCGCATCCCCAGCACCCGCCTCCTGCCTCCCACCACGCTCCCCCCGCCTGCCCTCACCCCCTGCACCTCTTTATCCTCCTCCCCCTGCAGCCCGGGTGTGACGGGGGGGGGGGCGGGTCTCTCTTACCTTCCCTCCGAGCGGGGCCCCCCCGGGGCAGGGGCCGGTAAGGGGCCCTGGCCAGGCTGGGGGCTCTGCCCTGGGAGAGGCTCCTGGGGAGCAGCGGGAAG
>NW_020672380.1:0-3004 GCF_002925995.2 Terrapene triunguis | reverse complement strand
CCTGCTCTGGAGACAGACTTTCTCCCATGAAGGTCTGGGACAGACTGCCTACTGCTCGCCTGGGCAGCCTTTATATAGGGCCTAGCTTAGCCCTGATTGGCTGGCTCTAATCTCGTCCCTAATTGGCTCTCAGTTGGCCCTTCTCTGATTGGCTGCCAGCCTGTGCAGCCGCTCTGGCCTACTCTAGCGCCCTCTTGCATAGGGGTGGAGCAGCCGCCCCACCTCAGCGATCAGCTGTTCTAACCAGGCTGCGGGGCCGGCTCCAGGCACCAGCGGAGGAAGCACATGCCGGGGCGGCATTCTGTCCATTCTTGGGGCAGCACAGGCCGGGCGACTTTTTTGTTTTTTGCACTTCAGCAGTTCGGGTGGCGGCAGTCCGAGCGTTGTTGTTGGTTTTTTTTCTGCTTCGGCAGTTCGGGTGGCGGCAGTCCAAGTGGTTGGGGTTTTTTTGGTTTTCTTTTTGCTCGCTTTGGCAGTCTGAGCGTTGTTTTTTGGGGTTTTTTTTTGCTTGGTGCGGCAAAAATGGTAGAGCCGCCGCTGCTGGGCTGAGGTCGTTCAAGTGGTCAGCCCCTCAACACAGTGTATCGGGGGTGGCTCAGGCCTGGGCGGGGCCCAAGCACCCCACAAACAACCAAACTTCCAGGGCGGGCCCTGGCCTGGGTGGAACCCTGGCAGCCAGCAAACAGACAGACTTGATAGGGCTGGCTCTAGCCTGGGCGGGGCCCCGCTGGCCAGCCAACAAAGAGTTCCTGTCCTGGGCTACAGCCTCCTTGCACCGTGTAGGGGGTCAGCCACCCGGGGTGGGGTGGCAGGGGGACGCGGTCCCACCCTCCTCCCCCGCGTCCCAGCCCAAGGCGCTGGCAGGGGCAGGATTGGTTGCCCCTGCGTCGGCGGGGATCCAGCCGCAACACGCCGACTGAGTCACGCCGGGCTCTGCAGCCAGCAGCTCCCGGGCTGCCCCTGGGCTACTTCCTGCCTCCCCGGGGTTTGGTACCTGTGGCCTCCAGGCCTCTTCCGGCTCCTGGGGGTAAACCGCAGTGGGTACTCCGGGCCAGTCCTCGTCCATGCCTGGGGTTAGGGTTAGGGGCCTCTGGAGAACAGGCCAAGTGTCCTCCTCTGTTGCAGGCTGTCCCCCAACTGTGGTGCAGGGCCGGCCTTTTATATTTCCGGCCCCACGCCCCGGTCCTTACGGCGAGGGGGGCGGGGCGATATAGGCTCCGCCCTCCAAGGGGCGTGTAGGGGATCCCTCACTCTCCTGCTCTGAGGGAGGCCACTCAGTCTCAAGAGAGTGCACCAGAGGCCCCGGTGGCCAGGCAACAAACAGTCCAACAGGCGAGGGAGGTGGGGCGATATAGTCTCTGCCCTCCAAGGGGCGTGTAGGGGGGCCCTCGCTCTCCTGCTCGGAGGGAGGCCACTCAGTCTCACTACACTCCCCGTTTAGAGGGAGCGGGAGTTGCTGGTGGCCTTGGAGGCAGAACTCCTGCAGCGCCTCCGGCACTTGGCGCAAGTGCCGGATGATGTAAAGTTGGTCCATTATGTTGGCCTTGACATCCTCCTGCTGCAAGGGAACGAGGACCTGTCAGAGACTCAGAGGCCCCACGGAATCAGGGGGAATTAAGGGCACCTGGGACCAGCAGCGTTTCCACCCAGCACCCGCGCACCTCTGAGGGATGGAGTCCCCCTGCTGACCCCCAGAATGGAGTCTTTCTAGGGACCTCCAGTGCCAACCCCCCTCCTTGTAGGGGGAGCTCCTGACACCTCCCGCCCAGTGCCCCTGACAGCTGTTCCACCTCCAATCCACAGCTCAAGTTCTCCGACCACTCTCCTCCACCCCCACCCAGGTTGGGCAGTGAGGGGGCTTTAGCGGGGGCGGGGGGCAGAGGGATTCTGGCAGCAGTGAAGTGGGATGTGGGGAGCTTGAGACCTTTCCCCAAGTCATCCCAGCCACTGAGGCTGAAGCCACAGGATGGCAGCCCTCGTGAATGGGGCAGATCAGCAGCCCCTGCTGACTGAATCCTCCCGTTCTCTCTAGAGCGAGTCCAGCCCTGCCGGCAGCAGGACGAGCTTCCCCCGCCCATGTGCCTCAGAACTGCCCGGTCAGTCGCCATCACCCCTCAGTCCTTGGCCTCCCAGGCTGCCAGTGACGGGAACAACTCTGGGTGGTGGCGCGGGTGACAGGAGAGGCTCGCAGAGGGCACGTAGAGGACTCTGCTGCCCTTCCCAAGAACAGAAGTCCGTGCTGAGGCAATGCTTGTCATTCATTAGCCTGGCTAACGAGCTGGGCTGGAACTGCTTTGGGGACAAGCTGGCTCCCTCCTGCTCATGGAGGTGAATTCATCTCCCTTCCCAGGAGCAGCTGCTCTCACTCTCATTCCCCACCAGTCGCCTTGCTGCCAGGCTGGCGAATGGCCAGAGGATGGGAATGAGGCCTGGGCCCCGCCCCAATCTCCTGAGTCTAATGCAGCTGCTCACCTTGTTCCTCGTCAGCTGCTGGGCTTGCCCCAGGAGGGAGTAAGTGAGGAGCAGCCCAGCCTGGCTGACACGCAGCAGGGGGTCGTGCATGGCCAGCACTGCTGTCTGCAGGAAGAATCTTCTCTGCCCCTCGGAGAAGAATTTGCCAAAGACCTGAAACCAACCAGATGTGAGGCTTCAGCAGATTGCCCCGAACCAGGCTCCAAATCCTGGCCTAGAACGGCAACTCCGTCGCGTGGCTCCAGGAGGCAGCCACCTGCCCTGCAGAGCTGTGCCATGCCCTAGCAGAGTGTCCTTACCTCCCCGACCCTGGCGGTGTTCTTGTAGCCCAGGAGCCTGCTGTCCTCGTGCCAGTCCCAGCACCAAAGGTCTTCGACCTCATGGATGGTCAGGTCTGGGAAAGAGAGAGACACACACACATTTGTCATTCGGGTTGCAGGGCTTGTGTCCTTCCAATCCCATTGGTGGCTGCACAGTGGGCAGAGCCCAACAGAACTGCGGGGGTGGTGGAGAACACAGAAAGAGATAGAGA